>NC_088642.1:7149207-7444207 GCF_036013475.1 Columba livia | reverse complement strand
GAAAGGAAGATTCATTTCTTTATCAGAGAGCTGTATTTCAGCAGAGATCACATAATAAATCACAAGGAAATTCATTTCACCATGACGATCCAGCCTCAGTAGCAATGTGGTGGCACTAGTACTTCAGGGGTGCTGAAAGTGATGTACATGGAGAGATAAGAGGCTGAGTTCTGTTGTCAATTACATCCGTGTAAATTTGGAGAAATTCTATTGATTTTACTGGTGTTGTTTAAGATACAGCCTGAGGTCAGGATCTAGCCCATGATTTTACTTATTGTTTCTTTTTTTTTTTTTTCTTTTTTCAGCATATCATATTAGAACAACTGTCTGGAAAATATAAAACATTTAGAAGTTATGTCCTGAGAGTCACTTGTCACAAGATAGGATAAGAAATGACAAGCTATCCTAGCTGATTAATATTTTCCATTTCCAAAGCACAGCATACTGCATGTGAACACCTCCTATGTTGTGTGAGAAACAGTCTGTTTTGGGAAATCCAGAGAGCAGGAATTTGCACCTGAATCTTCCATCATTATTGGGATACTGAATTTTACAGGGCAGCTGGAACTCTTTTCTGACACAACTAAGATTCACTGAATATGCTGAGTTCCCATGTAAGGTTTTCATTTCAATGAATCAGTCTTTTCTGACACCAATGACAATAAATGCTGAAAAATTTCCTATCAGCTCCAAAAATCATGCAAGGGGGTATCTGGCTGCAAAAGACTGGTGACCAGGGCAGAATGTTTTTATAGAGAGGGAAGAAGCATTAAGTGCAACTCAGCAGGGATTGGACATTTTTAAGCAAGAGACTGTTATGGGAATGAGAAAATGAGGAATTTACTCTGCACTTTAGATTTTTAAGTATATTATTTTCTTAGAAACAAGTTTAACAGCGTGTTGTTTGGTGTACATGGATAGTTTTTGAGAATGGATGTCACACAAACAACTACCCAAATATTTCTCTGTTCTAGATCTTGTTTCAGTTCATCCTTTTGTTTTGTTTTGTTTTGTTTTGTTTGTTTTGTTTTGTTTTGTTTTGTTTTGTCTTGTTTTTCCCCCTAGAACTTCATAATTCAGTGTTAAGTGCTGCTACAAGTTCAGTGGCATATAAAAAGCAGCTCAGCAGTGTCTGGTGCTTTTCCAGGATTGAAACATCAACATTTTGGTGAAATTACAAAGCCCTAATTCAAACAAGCATTATGGACATACAGCAAGACCTTCCAAAATGGCTGGTTATGTTGAAATTAATTGAGGACCATGAGTCACCACTGTGCCCTTGTGGACAAGAAGATGAATGACATCCTGGGGTGTATTAGAAGAAGGGTGGTTAGTAGGTCGGGAGAGGTTCTTCTCCCCCTCTACTCTGCCCTGGTGAGACCACATCTGGAATATTGTGTCCAGCTCTGGGCCCCTCAGTTCAAGAAGGACAGGCAACTGCTGGAGAGAGTCCAGTGCAGGGCAACAAAGATGATTAAGGGAGTGGAAAGGCTGAGGGAGCTGGGTCTCTTTAGTTTGGAGGAGAGTGAGGGGTGACCTCATTAATGTTTATAAATATGTGAAGGGTGAGTGTCATGAGGATGCAGACAGGCTCTTCTTGGTGACAACCAACAGTAGGACAGTAATGAGTTCAAATTGGAACACAAAAATCCGCTTAAATTTGAGAAGAAACTTCTTCTCAGTGAGGGTAACAGAGCCTGGAACAGGCTGCCCAGGTGGCTGTGGATTCTCCGACTCTGGAGACATTCAAAACCCACCTGGACACCTTCCTGTGCAACCTCATCTGGGTGTTCCTGCTCTGGTGGGGGGATTGGACTAGAGGATATTTCGAGGTCCCTTCCAATCCCTGACATTCTGTGATTCTGTGCTTTTGTGAGGAATCTGTGTGCAAAACAAAGGCGCATTTCAGTAATACTACAATCATGGCCCCCTCAAGCCATTCTCAAAGAGGTTGCCTACTAGTCAAAGCAAAGAGATGGGAAGTAGGAGGCAAGATTTGGTGCTCTACTAGCTCATCTAGAAGCTGTTCTTTTGAAGCACCTGTAGAAATCTGGGCCATGGGACTCAACGAGATCACTGGATCGTACTAAAAGTGAGTGTGATTGTCCAACTCTGTCTCCCACAAAAAAAAAAAAAAAAAAAAAAAAGAAGGAACTGGTTACATGTCTTGTGGTCAGAGAGGTGCAAATAAGGAATTTATACACTGTCATGTTTTTTTGGCAATATTGTGTTGCTATGGATAACCTGTAAAACATGGGAGGCAGTGAGAGCTCTGCATTTCTTCATAATGAAGAAAATACAGAATGTATGGCAAATTAGATGTTTGGGGGAGGAAAAAAAGATTTAAAAAATGCAACACTGGATTCTCTTTTAAAGAAAATTCATATATAATGATTTGTCTTATATTTTTCATAATTTCAAATATTTTTATTGGTTTTTACCTAGCATAAGATTGGTGATGATGATGCACAAGTAAGCAATAAATAGGATTTGATTTCCTGTGTGTTCTCATAAGTAGCTGTCAGAAACACTCTGTTACTTCCTCAGCCAAAGTACACACAGTTCTGCTGAAGTTATCAAAACTCTGCTACAGAAGAGCTTATACATGATCTGCAATTAATACTGGACAACAAACAAGGCAAACTACACAACCATATCCACAGACTCAGGTACCAGAGGTAGAAAAATACAGAAACAGGTGGGACTCTAAAGATGACTGTTGGAAAACAGACATCATAAGGACAGTGTGTAATGGTCAGGTCATTCAGGTATTCCGATCATCAAGAGAAAAGATGTAAAATCTGAGACATATAGGAAAGAAACATAATGCTAGCATTTATTTACTTTCTTTGTTATAACTTATTGTCTAAATAAACAAACAAATAGAATTGAATAAATAATGTTATCTGGCAACTTTGCAGAGTATTGGACAAAAACATTAATGGCAGTGATTTTGCATTTGCATATAATTTTAATCTAAGGTTGTTTAAATGATCCACATTAATTAAGACTTATGACTCTTTGTTAAGGTGCATGAGAAAAGGCAGATAATACTTGCTGATACTCTCTGAATATCAATAAGTTAAATCAATTACTCTAAAAGTTTCAGATTGTTTTTAAAGTTGTGTTAATTCATACAGCATTCACTAAGAGGTTTGCATCAAAATTCTAGTTAACTCAAGTACCTATGAATTTATCTCTTTTTTAAAGGAATCTTTAGAAATATATTGTTCCTTGATTTCTGTAACTGTTTTCTTTATCAGATCATGGATGATATAAAGAGAAAGATGAGCTGTCTGAGATCCTACAGGATTCTTCAGTTTGAACACAACAAAGTTCCAATTTTCATCATCTCTTGGTGGAAAAATGGGGAAAAAAAAAAAAAAAGGAAAAAAAGAAAAGCACATGCAAAAATGAAGGACCTGTTCAGGCTGTCTAACCAAACACTGAGGAGTACATTATCAAAGGCCTATATTCATTGTTCCCTAAGCACCTCATGGGTTATAACCACACAAAATACTCCATGGCGTTAGAAGCAGGAGCTTAATTTCTCTAGAGGATAATTCAGCCTTCCTCCAATCTCAGTTAACTAGTGAAGGGACTTATCTCTCTTCATTGACAAGACAGGGAGCTGAAGGTAACTATATTCCAACATAACAACCCCTTTATATTCTAACTTAAAAGCTCTCTGTTGCTCTACAAATTATCTTTCACGTAATGTTTTCCACCAGAAAACCTGTTTAAGAGTGTATGCGTCTAACTGAAAATTACTTGAGTGATGGTCAAATCTACGGAGTTCTATGGAGTCCTCTCCATAGAAACTAAGTTCGGCAGAGCAGAATTTATTTGGAAAGGTGGCAGTAGCCTTAAAAGCCCAAGATGTTAGCCTGGTGTCTCTATTTCCAGCAAGAAACTTTATCAATTGTTGTAGAGCCAAGACTTCACCCTGTTTATCAGTGAAGACCCATTTGAAACAGTCCTGGCTCACCTCAGCTCTTCAGCCCAAATCAAAATATTGTTAAATTGCACATCAGCAGTGTATTTTCTAGGTTGTCTTTTCTTACCTTTCTTTCTGCTGTGAAGTTTTGGAAAACTGCTAACCTTTCTGCTCTCTGAGCACTCTGAATACTAGATAGTACTTCTACTTCAATACAGAATTTTCTGTGATACTGTGTCTGAAAAGAATTCTCTCTTATATTTATTAAGTATATTGTTCAAAGACTATGCTTTTAGTCCCTTTCATGTACATTCAGGGACATACAGACTTACATACTGTATGTAAATGGGTATGAAGCGTCTTCTCCTATATATAGACTCATTAATTTAGATTATAGGGCTCCTTGCTGTTTCTTCTGGATTGATAGAGTAGCATCAAGAGCATTCTTCCCTCTAGTAGGGACAATAATATATTGTCAATAGAAAGATACCTTAATAAGACAAAAAGTCCATTCAACGATAGGAACAATAGATTTCATGGGAATCTATGTGACAGGAAAGAAGCATTGCATTGTTTGGAACACCTGTGGTTAATTATCATAGCTGAATACATTAAAATCAGTTTCCAACTTCATATATCTTCATAGACTGTTTGGCAATATTAAGCGATAAAGGCTTAATAATCAAAAGTACTGAGTTAGCAAATGTTTTCTAATTTTAATAACTTCTTGTTGTAATTACCAAGTCTTGGAGTGAAATGATTTAATTAGAAAGTAATCAAGAAGTGTCTACTGTTAATTGAAGGAATTATAAAAGATCTACATTTTTAATATATTTCTTGGGTAATAAAATTAAAGTCTATGATAATTATTTTATAAACCATGCTGATAAGAAAATTTGATACTAAAATGAGATATTGTGTATAATAGTTCCCACAGCTTCGTTTGCCTCTGGCAGGTATAACCCAAAGCAAGGATACTTTGGACATATCCATTATCTGCCATTTCACATCTTAGTATACTTAAAGAATGTCCATTCATGCTCAAAGATCCTGTGAGAATAATAAGAATTATCATTATGCCTATTTTCTCAACTAATAAAGTGAGGTTAAATGCATCAGGATAAATCATGGCTATTTATAGGTTAGACTGAAAAAATATATTTAATCTCCTTTTGATAGAAACTGGATTTATAATTAAGATGTTTTTTATAAGAAATTGAGATAACTGTCTTCATAAACATTAGCTTTTCAGAAAGGAAAAAAATATTTTCAAATAAAAACAAAGAAGCAAACATTAATGCTTCAAAAATATTCAGATAATGTTGAAATAATTTGAATTTAGAAAAAGTCTGCAGATCACCTAGTAGGATTTATAGTTCATATTCTTCCACTATTCTCTGACATCTGAGTACTGATAATGTATGGTATGGTATTTCCCCGATTCTCCCATGGCTATGCATTCCCGTGCCAAATCATGCTCAGTAAGTGGGGTATCACAAATGCTGAATGTGTCATGGTGATAAAACCTTTTTTTTCCTGACTGCTGCTACTTCTGTTAAACATTCCAAGACACTGATCATCCAATTTAAAACTTCTGTGGTGAACTGCTATTCCCTCTTGAGTGTCTGTTAAAGTTAATTTGTCAATGAACAAGAAGCACAGAATAAAGATCTTCTAACACAGGTTTGTCAGAATTGACATGGTGCACGTAAGTTTCTGAAATGGTACATGATGTTAGGTCCTAGGCTTGCATGAAAGCTTGTACTCTAATAAATAAATGCAATTAAAAACAATGTTTTCCATGAAAGGGAAAAAAGACTTCCTTGCAGGAAAAGTGACAGAGCTAAAAACACACAGAGAAATGTTATCCAACCTGCAACAGAAATAATTAGAGAAAATAAATACATTCTATAAAAAGAGAAATTAACTCTTTTATTTTTTTTTTTTATGAGAATGCTATTATTTGTTTGCACCCTTTATTTATTTATCCTGAAAAACGCATATAGTTAAAACTAACATCACCTTTTTTTTTTTGCTTGCTGTTCCTGATCCTGAAGGACTTTTTAGACTGTCAACAAATGATGTCACATAACATGCATGGTGAGCACCTGCTAGTGGGATGGAAAGTGACATCTATATAGCTGAACAAAATTCAAATGATATGTCTGACTAACAAGGCTGCAAGATGTTGAAGTAGTGATTGACAAACTGTCAGACACTTCAGACCAGGTTCACAAATGCATGTACATTTTCATTCCTAATTTACACATGCTGTTAATACAACTGCAGGTGCAAATAAGACACATGCCAGAAGTGTACCAAGAGCTGTAAACACCTGATTCACATATGTATGTGAATTCTCCCGTCAATTTAATTGGCTTCTAGGCACCCATAACTTTTCTTAGTTTGGTAAACCTTTAAAAAAGCCATCTAAACAACCAACCAACAATGCTCAAAAATTTTGCTTCTCTAGAAATGTTCAAATCAAACTAAAGTGACTTAGCCATAATGAGTACCTCTTTTCTTTCTATTCTGCCTTAGACAGAAGAGATCACCTTGACATAAGGCATCCGTTTGGAATTAGTGACCAGTTGGTGATAATGCTCTCTAGGTGCTCACCAGGCCATCAGCTTCTCTCAGCAATTCACTAATCCCCACGAGTTACCTTTGGCTGTGATCACTGTTCCTTAAACAAACACACCCTGAAAACCTATGAGGTTGTTTTTTATTTCCCCACCATCTAAATTCATTCTTCAGTGACATTCTGTCAGCAAAGGAGATATGAGTCAGTGTCTTCACTGTAAAAGAAAAAAAAGGAAAACCTCAGTCTATGGCATGTTTTATGTGAAGAAGAACAGTTATATGTTACCTCTTATGGTTACCTTGCAATATGGAATTTTCTGGATGGGTTCTTTTACAAAGGGGGAAAGTCTACTCTACAAAAAGAAGGAAAATATTCAGTGGAGTGGAGGCATAAGGGAACTTTTGCATTGTTTAGGATACAAAAAGGGGAGTATTACAATGACTGTTCCCAACTGGACATGGATTTGCAAGCTACACAGAGCCCCCTTATTTACTGAAATGCAGAACTATATGCATGAGAAATTCCCAGCTGCTGACATTTTGTGAGCTTTTAATAGTACCATTAGTCAATATATCAGTATGCAGCATATCATATTGACTAGAGCTGATGTTTATAGTGGAAAGCTATTGACTTATGGTATGAAAAAGTGGATATAATTCAGCTTCAGGCATTATTGCCCACTAGAGGTTACTTTTTCATGTACCAGGACAATAATTTGCCCTGTAAACTGAAAACTCTAGGCTCACTATATCTTTTACTATGCACTTTAATAACACTTTTTTGCCCTAAATGTGCTTTACATAGGAGCTGTAACTTCAGCAGTAGTATATCCTATGTTACCATAGCAGACACTAAAAAAAAACAAAACCCAAAAGATCTTAAGTGACTCACTAAAATTTCTTAATTTTAGAATTGGTCAATAACACATTTAGGTATAGACATAAAAAGATACCTCCTACATATCTATCATGCTGTATGACATTGCCAGCAGTTTTGAGGTTGGACTTTAAATCCTAATTTGACTGCTACTCATTTATGCATCCTTAGTAAGGGATTGGGACCCTTGGTGTAGGAACTATCTCAGCTAATTCTGCCTGCTCCAAGCAGCCGAACAGGTTGTGCAGGGAGGTTGTACAGTCCTCAAAGTCTTTCATGGAAGCCCTAAGAAACCTGATCTGACCCTACTTTGATGAAGAATTTGGTCAAGATGGCCACTTGAGATCACTTCCAACCTGAATTCTTCTATGATCCTGCAAGCTCAATCACTCTAAAAGTTTACACAGTCTCTTTATTCATTCAGTGGAGAGACAGAGAAAGTTACAGAAGTTAGGTCACATTCAGCAAAAGATAAATGTCAGTTACAAGTGGGAAGAAATGCTCTCTGAAGCCACTATAGTGGGGACCCAGGAGATTAGCCTAGATTAGGTAATTAACAGATGGCTAAAAATAATTATACTGCCAGGCACTTCACCTTGACTACACAGACTACTGGTTAGTTGAGGATGACATGATTATCCCAAGATGTTTTCTTTGTATGGGCCTCACTCATCCTTGGTCACAACTGATGACTTAGAATGTTGCCATAATATAGGTAAATAATTGAATAGAACAAAAAGTATCATATGCGTTGACTGATGAACTAATGGACTGGATCCTACAGTTTTAGTGAAGATCAGCTTGCTAACCACAAGACGCATACACTTCAGCTGACAATGTATCTTGATAAGCTAAAAACAATTCACAATTAGCTTGTCAATAGCAGAAATGGGTCAATAGCAGAGCAACTGCTATCCACTTCTAATCATAGTAATGGCACAATAGACAATATTCATTATCCACCTGTCAAATACTGGTGTGAAATAAAGCAGTAATAGATCAGGATAATAGTAACAATAATAGTAAAAACAAGAGCAGCAGCGAAACTAAAAAACATCATGTCTTAAAATTAGTGACATAAATCAATGAGTGTTTTCTTGTGTCAATTCACATTAAGATACGCTGTACAAGACATAATAACCCAGAGTATCCTAACACAACATGACATCCTGGTTTTACTACATGAATTACAATTTAAGACTTGATTTTCCTCACCCATTGGATAGATACTTACTATAACCTAATATGTTCAGGGTTTTTTTTTCCAGGTTTAGTATTAAGATATTCACCTATGTCCTGTGGGAAAAGTCAGCTCTTTCCACTTGCCTTTTTTTGGCAGCATTCATCCCAACAGTGACACTGTGCAACAGGACTAAGCAATTTATGGAGGAAAGTGTCTTGAACTAGAGCATAATATGGGAGAGTTCTGAGAGATTAAGTCAGGCTTTCCTCTTCATGGAGTTCTGGTGTTCATCAAATCACAGAATGTCCTGAGTTGGAAGAGACCCACAAGGATCATCGAGTCCAACTCCTGTCCCTGCACAGGACAACCCCACAGTTCACACAATGTGTCAGAGGTCATTGTCCAGTCTCTCCTTGAACTCTGTCAGGCTTGGGGCTGTGACACCTCCCTAGGGAGCCTGTTCCAGTGTCCAGCACCCTCTGGGTAAGGAACCTTTTCCTAATTTCCAACCTAAACATCCCCTGGCACATCTTCCTGCCATTCCCTCATGTTCTGTCACTGGTCACTAAAGAGAAGAGATCAGTCCCTGCCCCTCATCTTCTCCTTGTGAGGAAGCTGTAGACCATGATGAGGTTTCCTCTCAGTCTGCTCTTCTCCGGGCTGAACAAACCAAGTGACTTTATCCGCTCCTCATATGGCTTCCTCTCCAAACCCTTCACCAACCTCATAGACTTTTCTGGACAGTGTCCAGTAGCTTTGCATCTTTTTTATCCTATGGCACCCAGAACTGTCTCCAGATGAGGCCACACCACTGCAGAGAAGAGCGGGACAATCACCTTCCTCTCCCAGCTGGCAATGCTGTGCTTGATGCACCCCAGGACATGGCTGACCTTCTTGGTTGCCAGGCCACACTGTTGGTGTTATTTTCCTGTTATACAAACTTTTTATTTTGGTACATGTTTGGCTCTTCATTAGTAGTGACAGCATTACAGGGCAAGCCAAGATGGTGTTAGCCACGTAGGATTCCATTACTTAAAGACAGGTGTTTTCATTGCAAATGTCATATGTGAGATGACTATCTGATATCTTGTTATAGTCAAAGGGGATTACGGTCACCTTACTTTTAAATAGACAACCACTGTTTTGTTGTTGTCCTTGGTTTTTGTATGTTCTTTGTTTTGTTTTGTTTTGTTTTGTTTCAGCCAAGTGGCATTTTTCAGGGCATTGACTGAATTTCTATTGACTGCAATGAGAATCAACATATAGTTATTACCATACATAGGTTTCTGAATCTGGAGCTGAAACCCACCCTTACTACTCAATCTTGTTGGCTGGAAATTTAAGTGTGTAATGTCATTTGAGATGTCACAGTGTACCTAAAACATATGTGTAGGTTGACAGATGTGACACAATCTATAGATGGGTAAAATCCTTCTGTTCCTTTGGATTGGCAACCAAAAGGGACACCCAAGGGCACATTAAATGACACTAGATAATTATGTCTAGGCAATTTTACTTTATTCTTAGTGCTAATTTATGACAATCATTAAGGATATATCTATACTGAGAAATTAAATGAGACCAGGAACATTTCTGGTCATTGGGGTCACACAGCAAAATATATTTGGGTCTGTGCTGGTGAGTTTTGTAAGCTTCCAGAAAGGGTGAGTGCACCTGGAGTAGTTATTTGAAGTGGGTAGTTCTAACTCCTAAAACGACCCCAGGTGTTGGCAGTGTGTTAGCTGTTGTGAACCAAAACTGAACCAGAGACAATTCCGGTATCTCATTAGTATGGTCAGACATGGTCAAGGGTCCTTCTGGGCATTATTTCGTTTAACAGCCATAGCTTAAGTGCCTAGGAATCCAGCCATGTGGGTAGGCAAAAACAGATAAGCATTCCTAATTTAGACAACAGAAATGGTAAAAATTCTCATCTTCCCATGTCCCCACTCATATCTTCACCCCAGCATATCCAAACTAATTTCAGCCCTTTGAGATAACACACCTCTGGATGCATCAAGTTCTACCAGATTTATTTTTTTTTTCTTTCTCTTGAAGTAATTGTCATTCAGTCCTGGTGCTGAGATATTGCAATAGGTTTGTATTGGTTTGGTATTTTATTCATTCCTCTGTCTGCCTCTGTTTTTCTCTTTCCATTCAGACACAGAACATAATAGAATTGCCACTGCCAAAACCCTCACTCCACTGGACTGAAAACCATTCATTTGTCGTCTCAATGTTAAGATTTCTGACTCCAAATGCAAGGGTATTCTCCATGGACATAATGGGACATTTAGCAATTCATTCATTTTCTTCACATGCTACTTATTTAGACACTCAGCAGTTGGCAGCTTTGATGTGAGTGGTGGAAATTATAAAGACATTACGTATCATAAAAATATAAATGAAAGAAAACAAAGACCCTGTTTTATATCAGACTAAATTGACTAGTGTCATACTCAGGATATTTTGGTTTATAAATTATAATCGTTAGAGGAGGTGTTCCCTTGAGTGAAACACTACCTGTCTGTTTCATATGTAACATCAGCACTTCACTTTTTCTCCTGTAAAGAAATTGCTGTGAAAGACTTAGGCACAAAAAAGTAAATGTATAAACTCAAATAGTACACATGTGAATAAAACAGAGTACATCTATGTCTGAGACCTTATAATTAAGGTATCTGAGTGTCAGTGAAGGCAAATAAATAATATTATATGGAGGGAGTGGTGAAACTCAGATGCAAAAACAGGGTTATGATTGTTCAGAAATATTTATATAGAAGGAAAAAAAAAAAACAAAAAAAAACACAAACGGACAATTTTTCATGCTGTTGGTCTGTCCTATTTTCTGGCCATTTGTGGTGGGCCGAACCCAGACAGCAACTAAGAATCCATACAGTTGCTCACTCACTTCTTTGCCTTTAGTGGGACAGTGGAGAAAACAGGAAGAGCAAGTTTGTGGGAAGAACTAGTGCATCATAAAGACACATTAATAAGTGAAGAAAAGAGCAGAAAAAAAGACACAACCCCAAGTGATACTGAGGCAATCACCACTTCCCACAAACAGACTGATTCCCTGTCTGTCTCTGACCAACAGTGACCTTGGAAAACACCTCCCGCCCCACTTCAATTTTTAATTGTGTAACACAAAATCATATGGGATAGAATATCCTTCTGGTCACTTCAGGTCAGCTGTTCTGTCTGTGTACCCTCTTAACCTCTTGCTTACCCCTAGACTACTTGCTGCAGGGAGGAAGAGTGTGAAACAGTAATCAGAAATCTTATGCAAGCACTGTTCATCAGCAGACAAATTGTTGGTGGATTATCAAGACCCTGTTGGCCACAAATCCACAACGCAGCATCATGTGGACTCCTATGAAGAAAAATTTCATTCCTTCCAGACTCAGTACACTATTATAAGTGCTGTTGTCAGAACAGTGACCCATTTTGAGTACAGTACCTATATAGTGAGACAAAACTGATAAATCTACTCTGGGGAGCGAATCTCCATATGTTTGAACTTGCACACTTCAATTCAAATAAAAACGGCATATTAAACCCCAGAGCCAGTAAGAGTGGCATAACTAAGGCTGAATATGTTTTTACCCTTCTTGCATTTTCTGCTTTGGTTCTAATGGCCTTCCTCTTCATGATGCACTTTTTTTCTTCCATTTTCTAATAATTTTCTCCTAACCTCCCCATCTTTTCCCCCACCAATAGTTTCTCACTGGAAGCTCCAAGAGGTTTGGAAATCTCTGTCCTTGTAGATATCAAAAACTTTGCCAGACAAGATGCTGAGCAACCTGATTTGTTTGTTTGACTTTGAGCAGGGGATTGGAGAAAGGGCCTAGTATATGTCCCTTTAACCAATTCTACATAGCTTATCTCTCTGGATCCACATCAGTCCCTCCTACCAGGGCCAGTAATTCTGTACACAGCTACAGCCACTGAGATCACTATTTCATCTACATTATTTTGAAGTATTCACAAATATGCTGTCTCTCAGTGATTTGGTATTTTATCTGTGTTGATGTTCTCACTGCCATCTCAATTCTGTGACTCTACTGTAGTTGCGATTACAGTGGGAAAACAAAAGGCAAATAGTAAAGTCTGTTAAAACTCATGCAGTTGCCTGCTTTTTGCTGTGCATTGGAACAAGACCACTGAGCCCTGCAGAGAGGCTGTGGATTTTGGGAAGTACCGAACAAGTTTAACACCTACAAAATTTGTTTCATGGAGTTTTACTTTCAGGCAGGTTAGTAAACTGTATGCTAAGCCTGTGAAACTTTTTTGTACTCCAAATTTACATATGTGCTTAAATATGCTGTTGAAACCTAAAGAAGCAAATCTGGAAGAACTTTTCAGCGTATACTTCTTATTACAGAAATATCTCAGATCTTTAGATTTACTGCAGTAACAAGCACAAGGCACCAAAAAGACAGTCTCTTCTCACTACTTTCATATCACAAATAAATGTGAAACTTTTTCAGGGGCTGAACAGTATTTTTCAAGCAGCAATGACACACGACAAAACATTTTTCTACACAGCTTGTTTAGTTTCCTTGTGACTTTAACAGTTGCCATAATTATTTCATTTTAAATTAAAAAAAAAAATTATTTATAGATTCACTGCTCAGAATTGGAAGATGGGAGGTGTATTCAGCTCAACTGTCTCTATCCATCTGGAAGTTTAATGTTTAGTGCACACTTTTAGACTGAGTACAGTTAATGAATGATATATTCATTTTGAGAGGTGACTTGTTTTATCAGTCTTATGCATCTGCTGTAGAGTTAGATGAGTTTTCTATTTTATTTTCACTTCCAAAATAATACTGATTTCTCGTTTGATGACAGAATAATTAACTGCTCCAGCTGAAAAATTCTCTTGCAAATATCTTGATTATCCGAAATTTTTCATAAGAGCAAATATTTCATGCTAAAAATGTCCGCTATTCATGGAGGTATTTTTCACTCTAATCCCTAAACAATCAAATTCTGTAACATTATTTTAATTCCAGCAGACATTGTTGTTTGGATGCTGCATACTCTCCATCTTTTCTATTCTGTCTCTAGCTAAAGACATTTTTGAGATCATGTGAATGTCATGATGCACTGGTTCTTCTCACACAAAAGGGCAGGCTATGATATGTCTTATTTATTTTAGCCTGTGAGGTATAATGAACTATAGATTTATAACAATCTAATTCATTTAGATGCATTTATTAAGTGAAATATATTGCACTGTTTGACCAAGAGAGTTTCAATTTCATTATTTTGTCAGTATTCAACACATGCAAAAGGTTAAAAAGAATCCTATGCAGATTATTGCTTCTCATCAAGCAGAGTAGAAGTTGAAGCTGAAACTCTGAATGACAAGCTTCCTAAGAGGCACTGTTAATGAACATTTCTGATAAAATCAGATTTTTTTCTGTTAAAATTTAATTACAAGGAGGTACCTGGCAAATATACAGTTAAAAAGATGGCTGACAGACTTCAAGAGATTATGTAAATATTACAAGCTATTTTATGGAATTTCCCTGACAAATAAGCAAACCACTCATTAAAATTACTTCTATCAGACTTCATGTCAACCATTAATCAAACTTAAATCCATCACAAATTTTTGAAGATTCAGATACATGTAGTCGATTGTCCTGTTTTCTCCAATTTCTTTGTACCGATGTCAGCTGGAATTTATTAAAGTGGATTTTGTGTTTGTTGATATTTTATCCTCTGCTATATCATTCTTTTTTGAAATCGGGAAATATTATTGTCTCCACAGTTAGGTTGAATTAAGAGAATGTATGGCTGACATATAATTGAACAATTCTGATTTTATATTTATTCTATTTTTTCTCAGTACTGCTTGAACACTTTAATTTCCCTTGAAAAATAAAATACATATTTACTATTGAAGCCTGATATTTTTTTTTCCTTAATCTTTACCTCTTTCACTTTATATATATTTTTCTTATGCTAACGAGTTCCGAACAACTTCAAGAATATTTATTTTATTATCCTTTCAATGTCCAATACAATTTTGTTATATTTATACATATTTTGGCTTTCGTCACTTATTAGTTTTACTTCTTCCCTTACTGATTTTTCTGCCATCCTTTTTCCTTCAGTATAGCTTAGCAACACTTTATTCAAGTTTAACTTTTGTTTGAGATAGAACTTTCCAGTAGTTTTCCTGTTTTGGTAAAGGAAAATATACAGGCCTTCTTTATATTAATCTTCTGGATCTGTTTCATCCAGCTGACTTCTACACCTAATTTTGTTTTGTCCTCTATCACTGAAAACCTTAGTTACAAACATACTTTAATCCTTTCATTTAATTTTTGAATAGAATTGACTTAAACTCATTCTATCCAGGGTTAATTTTCATGCCTGGCTCATCTTCTTGATTTACTTCTAACAAATCTTATATTAGGATCAAAAATCTTTCAATTCTGGCATGTGACAAGCCTGTAGGTAGCTAGGAATGATGTGCTATCACAGTGAAATTATTCTGAAGAAAAGGTATGGCCAGGACATTTTTGACTTTCCATGGTGCCAGGAACGTCTCTACAAGTGTAAAATCAAATAAGCTGCTCTAACCAGGATTAGGATGGGAGAAGGCTAATTGGTCTTTCACTTTATTTTTGCTGTCATTCCTTCAGGGATTAGGTTAAGCCTCAGTGTATGTTTCATCAGGGAATCACAGAGATTACACTTTGTCTCTCTGTCTATCATTCAGACACTTCCTCTAATGTTGACTAGATTTTTATAAGCCTCACAACTCATAATGCGGTTCCTTTTAGTCAAAATAGGTATATAATTTATGGTACCAAAGGCAGCTGCTAGGGTAATAGAATGCAAGGCGTGAGTCAGTAACATGATTTCTAAATCTTTATTAAGTGTCCTGATTTCCCACCTTTAACCCATGCAGAGTCTCATCTTACCTATGGGTTTTTTGCATCTTTAAATTAAGAAAATGCTAATGAGGTGTCCATGAGTCTGACCTCAGACACATAAAGCATTCTGGGTAGAACTGAGATTGCCTACTATAAAGTAATATAACCCAAAGTCATGACCTGGTCCTTTAAAATAAGGTTCCACTCAATGACAAAATAGAACTGCTGTAGGAAAATGTCGGTTACTCAGCAAAATTTAAATGAGGCAGAAAGACCAACTCTCTTTCTTTCAGTTCCAGCTAGGAATCTTCACAGATATTGTAAAATTGACTATCATTGCGATATTGGAACATATAATTATTCACAGGATTTCTTGTTAGCCTAAAGGCCATGATAAATCATTGTATTAATTTAGGATGGGATTCATCTCATACAGCTTCAAAAGATGACAACATTTGCAAATGGGATAATAGCACTTTCAGTGCAGTACAATAAACAGGCATTTTTAGGGAATGATTCCTTGGGTCTGCTCAGAAGTTCACTTTAGAATGACCTTAATTATGTCCTAGAAATACAAATTTCTGGTTTTGACTAGCAGATGGACTAAGGGTAAGACTTACTCTGGATGCCTGTGTTAGTTCAGATAACTCTTATTCATAAACTCCTTGTACAATCAATGGAAATAGGTACATTCAGAAGATAATTAATCCCACCTGAGATCGATGTCTAAGGAAAGTGAATAGCCATGTGAAAGTGTTTGTTTTTCTCTACTGCATATGCAGAAAACTATTTTTATATAACCATCTTAGACAAAATGCCCAATTTTCATTTTTTTAAGACAAGTTAATTGTATTTGAACTCCTAAGTACATTTCAGAGAAGCAAGACTTCCATGAACAGATTCTAATTTTAATTCTAAAATGTATGCTTTTACAGTACACTCTATAAACAAACAAAATCTCTATTCCCTTATTTGAAAGTGCCAGATGACAAAAAACCTACTAGAGTTCTTGACAAGTCATCCTACAGTTTTCTATAATTTTTGCTAAAAATGATATTTCTTTGCAGAAGCAGTTTGCCAAGTTTCAGTTCGTGACCACTGGATCTTTTGAAGTTTTTCTTTCTAAAACTGAAGAAACTTCTATTATCACGTTTTTATTCCTTCAGTGGATATTTATAGACCATGTCTAGTTATGCCTTTATCTTCCTTTTGAAAAATTAAATAGTGCATGGAGTACTTCATTGCATAGTGTTTTCAAACCTGTAATAATTTCTATGAAACTTTTCTGAACTCTTTCCAATCTTTTTCAATATCTTTTCACAGCTGTGGGTACCAAGACTGGACAGTTTTCCTATAATGGTCATATCAATGCCAAGTACAAACTAATAAAAATATTCCATTCTCGTATTTGATATATTTTAATTTATGTGTTTAGGGATCATATTGGTCCTCTGGAGCATGACATCTCATTGGATCCCATATTCTGCTGATGAGCTACGACTGATTCTCATTTTCTCCTTCAAGCCTTTTACAAGATCAGAGCTTCTCAAGATAGAATTTTCCATCCAGTAAATGTAACTGATTTTCTGATATTGGGGCAGAAATGTGGCTGACTGAGGTCAGTGTAATTCTGTTCTATGTGATTTTCTGCTAGATCAGGATCTGAGCAAGGATTTTATTTAAAGAACTTGTTATATGAACTTGATAAAATCCTTAGCTTAATTTTATGCCAGGAATTAAAGCTCACTTTAATGTGCTCCTAAAATCACTCCTCCTGAACATCTAAACTATATGTTCAATTTTATCTTCAGAAGCTAACCATGACGATTTGGAAACTCTGTTTCACTTCTGACTATGCTGGTCTTGTTCCCATATTTCTCCTAGTTCTTCCCTGTCTGAACTGTGCTTGTGACCTTCATATTCACAGAAATCTCTGAAAGCAGAGAGTTCTTCATCAATGATAACACATTTTCTACCCCTAATTTCCTTCCCTTCTAGATCCATTCTCTGCTTTCCAATTTGTTTCTAAACCAAATCCAAACTAACACAAAACAAACAAACAAATACAGAAAAAAACCCACAAAACAACAACAACAAAACCCACCAAACTACCTAGTAATTTCCAGGTATGATCCACTTTACAAATAAGAATCACAATGTGGGTAAGATAGGTTTGTTTGTAAATTGCTTGGACTACAGGATTGGGAAAGGAAGTTCATGAGGCTTCAATCTTCTGGAGTTAACCATAGATTCAATTTTATATGTCCATGTGTGTCATGGTGTCTCTCTAAGTTTCTTTTTTTTTTTTTAATGATATCTTCCCCATTTCACATGATTGGAGTGCTAAATCAGTTAGGAACTAGTGACTAAGGATTCACAGTGATTCAAAGCAGGAAGTACCTTCAAGCACCAGGCCTGCCTTGTGCAGCTGCTTTAACAGATTTACAGCTTTCTGAAAATGATATGCATGTTTCTTCTTCCATTTTGAATAGGGAGCACTTGGAGGAGATACTACAGTTTCCAGTGATGTGGATGCTAATTCACATCTTATTGGCAACTACTTAATGTTATCAGGTATAGCAGGTGAATCTTAATAAAGGATTAATGAAAACAGCATGTTTCTTCTTGCTTTTATTATTGCTCCATTAGACTTCCAGTACATCACATTTTTTTTTATCTCAACCTTCTCTCAGCCCATGAACACATCATAATCATCCAGAACCACGAATATCACAATAGTATTTTTCTACTAACTCCTAAAACAGGGTGGATTTCTTTCTTTGTAACAGTTTTCTCTTTTGACATCCAGAAATCCCAGTCTTGCCATTAACCTACTACTGGTTTCAGAAAAATTGTAATTCTCCACTAAAGACTTAATATTCCCTAAGAAATGCTATTATTGCTTCCCCTTTTCTAGTCCACTTCAGTGTGATTGCCTCTACTTGCAGATGTCTCATCAAAAAGCAAGCTTCATTTCTCTGCAGTCTCCATTTGTCTCTTCCTATCCTTTGGGGTGGATCTCTAAATGTGTCAGACCTCACCTGGTTTTGGTGGTAGCTCTTCAGTACTATGAGAAGAATATTAATCTGATAGGTGGAAACAGGTACCTGCTTCCCAATTTTGGGAAGAAGTACCTCCCCTTCCAGAAGTCATTTATCCCACTCATCCCAGAAGTGTCCCCCAACCCTTCTGTCATGTGGTCTGTGTACAACATCTCTTTCTACCATTTTATTTCAGCTTCCATTTTATAACAGGGAGACGCCATTGTTGATAAGGTCACGACCCACATGTTTTCATCTTGCCTTGTGATTGGCTAGCTTTTCCTGGAACTGCATCAGAACAGGTAGCTCCTGCCCACTGCGTATATGGAGCCTGTCTTTTTTTGGCGTCATAGTCCCATCTCTTTTTATAATGCATTGTGGTGTACTGATTGCCCTGTCTTGAAAATGCCATACCCATAAAATCTCAGAACACCATTTGATTAGCTGCCAGTTTCCTTTGGATGAAGAAGAGCTCATATATAAAACATATACATTTTACATAACTATGTGTGTATGTACATATATGCTTGAACACCTGTGCAATTTATTTCTATACAGATACACATTATATAATTTTGTATTTGTGTATGTATGTATAGCACATTTGTGTAAATATACGCATAAAGATTTTTAAATTAAATATATATCAATAAAAGTGTAGTGATATAATGTATAAAACATTCCTTAATAAAACATATCAAAACGGATAATTAAAGTTTAAATGTGAATAGAAAGTAATTGGTCTAAAGTAAAAGGCGTTTTAGGGCCAACTGTTTTGCAAGTCTCCTAAACAAACCCTGGCATGTTTGGGATGAGGAGAAGTATGGATAAGTGTCATTTGGCAGGGGAGGTATGAATATGCAAGAACATGTCTGAGAGATACAGCCCTAGAAGGTGGCCCAGGATGATGCTGTGTTTTCCAAAGACACAGTGATATTAAGTTCTGCTTAAAAACAGTAGACATTATGCACTTGTACCTGGACCATTTCTCTAAAAGGCAAAACAGGTTCTGAAATGGCTAGAACATTTAAAACAATTTTTAGGCATTGCATGCCTCCAGAAATTACAGACTCACTGATTTGTAAACAAGCCTTTAAATAATCTGTTAAAACAATATAATGTTCACAATTCTATTACTAATATTAAAGACTGTTAAGGTGAATTCACATATCCATCTGACCTGTGCTGCTATGTGATCACTCCAGCCAATGCAAGATCTGTCACTCCTTATAGTACGTACATGTCTCCTGATTGTCTTAACTATATATAGAAGACTGTCCTACGAGACCATTTCTACATCTGCAGGAACAGTTTATACTATTTTCAGGTTTTTTATCTGCAGCTCCTGCAGAGCTGGGCATCTCGGCACAGCTTAGCAGATATCAGGCTGGGATAGGCAAGAAGAAATAAAACATAGCTCAGGAGAGGTATTCTGGTGGCACTCTGAGAAGCTGACAGCTATGGAGGTCTGGGGACGTGATTTCCCACAGGACTCAGTGTACCCCTACACCCTTACCCTGCCAGGCTGAGGCTGGAGAGCCTGGGCTGCTGGGCTGGGTTCTGGGGTAAAACAGGAGGCAACCACAGAGAAGACTACCAGGTGAATCTTATGGGCACAGAGACAGTCCTCCTGTCTTTCCTGGCCATAAATAGCTGTCTGTTGACACATCATGCACACAGGAGGGAAGAGAGAAAGTGGCACAACCACTGAGCACCTTCCAGGGAAAGTGCTTATGAGGGATATTCCCCAAAAGAACCTGGTTTGTCCTTACCTTGCTTGGTGACAGGCAGGGCTGAAGCTGTGAGAAGGACACTTGGTGGCTCTGGAGAGGAAGGGAGCATTGAAGGGACATGTTTCATCACAGGGACCTATGTGTGACACAGACACCCTGTTGTGTGTATGGGAGAAGATGAGTGAGGCTGGGAAAGACCATTGCTAGGTACTCGAGGTTGGAGTTCCTCCGCACAAAGTGTGACTCACTTGCCGTTGAGGCCCACCCTCTGTGACCTGCATCATGTCCTGTTTTTGCCCAGACCTTCTCCCTCTGCTAAGCCCTGCCCCCTGCTCCCAGGTGACCCCACAAAGACATCCTTCCCTTGCTTTCATGATTTGGTGTGCTTATCTGTCTAACTTTTAATAGATTAGGTCTGGAAAGATGACAAGTCTATGTGAAAACTTGTCCTCACTGAACTAAATGGCAGAGTGTTGCTGACTTGTGGGGATCTCAAATAACATCAGGAACAAATATCTCATCCTGAACTTCTGTTCAGGCACTGGCATTGGCTTAATTTTCTGCCAATCTGGAGATCCCTGACATTAATGTTTATTTTTTCAATAATCTCATAGGACTTTGCATTAATCACTATGGGAGATATTTGCCTCTCTTAGCTCCAAACATTTAGCCTATTTATCTATTTATTTAATTTTAGATTCCTTTATAGATAATGAAAATAAATAACAAAAGGATGATTCATTCTCCTTCAGGTACATCTCTATCTCAGAATAAGATGGATCACCCTGTGGAAGCTTTTCTTCAAAGAAAGAGTTTATATTACCATATTAGCCATAGAAATACTTGATGAGCATGGTCTCATCACAGGGACATAGGCAAAGCTTAGACATTTAATGCTTTCTTCAACTTGGTCTTCAACACTGAAGATGGTCTCTGGGGGCCCCCAGAGCCCTGGGCTGGAGAACCATGGCTGTAAGAATGATAAACTTCCCATAAATCAGAAACTTGTGTGGAATTTGCTACTCCAGCTTGATCCCTACAAGTTGATGAGGCCTGATTGGGTTCATCCAAGGATACTTAAATAGCTGAAGATGTCATAGCAAGACCTCTCTCCATGATTTTTTAACAGTCCTGGGAATCTGGGGAGGTCACAGTTGACTGGAAGCTGGCAAATTTTGTCCCAGTGTACAAGAGGGGCAACAGGGATAGCCCTGGCAATTACAAGCCCATTGGCCTCACTTCCATGCCTGGCAAAATCATGGAGAAGATTGTTCTGGGAGTTATTGAAAAACACCTGAAATACAACACAGTTATGGGTCCCAGACAGCATGGGACTCTTGCCTGATCTACTTAACTTCTTTATATGACAAGGTTACCCACGTACTTGACAAAGGAAACCTGTTGACATGACCTATCTGGATTTCAGTAAAGCCTTTGATACCGTCTCTCACAGTATCCTCCTGAACAAGATGTCCAGCATATAACTGGATAAACACACAATGCAGTGGGTGACCAATTGACTAAAGAGCCACGCTCAAAGGGTTCTAGTAAACAAGGTCATGTTGGACTGGCAAACAGTCACTAGCAAGGTTACACAGGGATCCATCTTAGGGCCAGTACTCTTTAATATCTTCTAAAATGACTTGGATGCAGGACTTGATGGAATACTAAGTTAATTCACCAATGACACTAAATTGAGAAGAGCCGTTGACACTCTCAAAGGCAGAGAGGCCCTGCAGAGGGATCTGGACAAGCTAGAGAACTGGACAGTGATCAACCACACAAAGTTCAACAAGGGCAAGTGCTGGATTTTGCACTTTGGACATGGCAACCCTGGCTGTACATACAGACTGGGGAGCGAAAGGCTGGAAAGGAGCTCTATGGAGAGGGATCTAGAGGTTCTGGTTGACAGCAGGTTGAACATGATCCAACAGTGTCCCTGGCAGCCAAGAAAGCAATCGTGGCCTGGGTGCATCAAACACAGCATTGCCAGCTGGGTGAGGAAGGTGATTGTCCTGCTCTGCTCTGCACTGGTGTGGCCTCATCCAGAGCACTGCGTGCAGTTTTGGGTGCCACAGAATAAAAAGGAAATAAAGCTACGGGAGAGTCTCCAGGGGAGAGCCATGAAGTTGGTGAAGGGTTTAGAGCAGAAGCTGTATGAAGAGCAGTTAAGTCACTTAATTTGTTCAGCCTGGAGAAGAGCAGACTGAGAGGAGGCCTCATTGTGGCCTACAGCTTCCTCAGGAGGGGCGAAGGAGGAGCAGGTGCTGATCAGCACTGGAACAGGCTCCCCAGGGAGGTGGTGACAATATTCGAGAAGCTATTGGACAATGCCCTCAGATGCATGGTGTGAATTTTGGGGTTGTCATATGCAGAGACAGTAATTGGACTCTATGGTCTTCATTGGTCCCTTCCAACTCAGGACGTTCTATGATTCTGTGAAACGCAGGTGGTTAAAGGTAAATCTGGAAATACATGAAAGTCTGAAATACCATCTCTAGAGGTTCTTTTCCTGCTGGGGTCTTCAATCACACCAACATCTGCTGGAAAAGTAGCACAGTGAGCTGTAGGCAATCCAGGAGACCCCAGGGTTGCATTGAGGATAACTTCTTAAGCCAGGTAATAGACAGCACGACCTGAGAGCATGATATACTTGAGCTGATGGTCACCAACACAAGTGAACTAATCAGTGGCATCAAGATTGCAGGCAGCCTAGGCTGTAGTGATCATGTAGTAATGGAGTCTGAAGTCCTAAGGGATGTGAGTCATGCAAA
Source organism: Columba livia (assembly GCF_036013475.1). Classification (NCBI taxonomy): domain Eukaryota; kingdom Metazoa; phylum Chordata; class Aves; order Columbiformes; family Columbidae; genus Columba; species Columba livia. The sequence continues at coordinate 7,421,183 of NC_088642.1, read as the reverse complement.
GAGTAAAGTAAGGACCTTGAATTTCAATAAAGCATATTTCCATCTGTTCAAGTAGTTAGTCAGTGGCATTCCCTGGGAAACAGCTCTCATGGACAAGGAAGCAGAGTAGAGCTGGCGGACCTTTAAGGACACTTTCCATAGAGCACAAGAGCTCTCCATCACCAGGTGTAAGAAATCAGGCAAGGAAAGAAAAATGTGTCAAGACCTTTTGGTTAAACTGAATGCCAAGGAGGAAATGCACAGGTGGAAGAAGCAGTGGCAGGTGTCCTGAAAAGAGTTTAGGGACACTGCCCAGTTGTGTAGGGATGGTGTCAGGAAGGCCAAGGTGCAGCTGGAGATGAACTTGGCAAGGAATGCAAATAATAATATGAAGGACTTTTACAAGTATGTCAGCCAGCAAATGAAGTTCAAAGAAAGCGTACCCCCTTGATAAGCAAGACTGGCAAACTGATAACAATGGATGATGAGAAGGTTGAGGTACTGAACAACATTTTTGCCTCAGTCTTCATGGGCAAGCTCTCTTCCTGCACTTCTCAAGTGGAAAATGAACTGCAAGACAGGGACTGGGGTAGCAAACTCCCTCCCACTGTAAGTGGAGATCAGGTTCATGACCACTTGAGGAACCTGAGCATGCATAAATCTATGGAACCTGATGAGATACATCCCAGAGTCCTGAGGGAATCGGCTGATGTAGTTGTGTACCACTTTCCATGACATATGAGAAGACGTGGCAGACAAGTGAAGTCCCTGGTGACTGGAAAAAGGGAAATATTGCACCCTTTTTAAAAAGGGTAGAAAGGAGAACCCTGGGAACTACCAACCTCTCAGCCTCACCCCTGTGCCTGGGAAGATCATGGAACAAATTATTCTAGAGGGTATGCTAAGGTACATGGAGCACAGAGAGGTGATTTGAGACAGCCAGCACTGCTTCATCAGATATCTGATGGGTCCAGAGAAGAGCAACACGACTGGTGAAGGGACTTGAACACAAGACCTATGGAGAGAGGCTGAGGGAGCTGGGGTTGTTTAGTCTAGAGAAGAGGAGGCTTAGAGGTGACCTCATCACTCTCTATAACTACCTGAAGGGAAGTTATAGCCAGGTGGGGATTGGTCTCTTCTCCCAGGCAGTTAGCAATAGGACAAGGGGGCATGGGCTTAAACTCTACCAGGGGAAATTTAGGCTGGGTATTAGAAAGAAATTCTTTACAGAGAGAGTGGTCAGACATTGGAATGGCCTGCCCAGGGAGGTAGTGGACTCGCCGTCCCTAGAGGTTTTTAAACTGAGATTGGACGTGGCACTTAGTGCCATGATCTAGTAAACGGACTAGAGTTGGACCAAGGGTTGGACTCAATGTTCTCTGAGGTCTTTTCTAACCCAGTTGATTCTGTGATTCTGTGTGATTCTGTGATCAAGGACAAACATTGCCTGACCAACCTTGCGACCTTCTGTGATGGAGTAACTGCATCAATACACAAGAGAAGAGCTACAGATGTCGTCTATCTGGACTTCTCTAAAGCCTTGACATGGTCTCACACAACATCCTTCTCTAAATTGTATGGATTTGATGGGTGAACTGATTGGTGGATGAGGACTTTTTTGGATGGTTGCATCCAGAGCATAGTGGTCAATCCAAATGGAGATCAGTGGTGAGTGGTGTTTTTCAGGAGTCTGTATTGGGCCCAGTACTCCTTAGTCTCTTCATCAATGATATAGGCAGTGGGATTGAGTTTACCCTCAGCAAGTTTACAGGCAACAACAAGTTGAGTGATGTGGTTGACATGCCTGAGGGACATGATGCCATCCAGAGGCACCTGGACAAGGTTGAGAAGTGGTTGTATGGAAACCTCCTGAGGTTCAATGAGGCCAAATGAAAGGTCCTGCATCTGGGTTGATGCAACCTGCAGTATCATTAAGGACTGGGAGATAAAGGGATTTAGAGCAGCCCTGCATAGAAGGACTCAGGTGTACTGGCGGATGAAAAGCTGGACATGAGCCGGCACTGTGCACTCACAACCCTGAAAGCCAACTGTATTCGTGGCTTCACAAAAAGAAGCATGGCCAGCAGGTTGAAGGAGGTGATTGTACTCCTCTATTCCACTCTGGTGAGACCCCACCTGTAGTCCTGTGTCCATCTCTGGAGCCCTCAGAACAGAAAAGACATGGATCTTCCAGAGGGGGGCCCGAGGAGGCCACAAAAATGATCAGAAGGTTGGAACACCTCTCCTATGAGGACAGGCTGAGAGAGTTGGGGTTGTTCAGCCTGGAGAAGGCTCCAAGGTGACCTTATTGTGGCCTTTCAGTACTTAAAGTGGTCTTATAAGAAATATTGGACAGGCCTGTTAACAGACCTGTAGTGATATGACAAGGGGTAACAATTTTAAACTGAAAGTGGATAGATTCAGGCTAGATATGTGGAAGATATTTTTTACAGTGAGGGTGGTAAGACACTGGCCCAGATTTCCCAGAGAGGTGGTGGATGCTCCACCCCTGGAGACATTCAAGGCCAGGCTGGACGGGGCTCTGAGCAACCTGATCTCGGTGAAGATGTCCCTGCTTTTTGCAGGGGATTGGACTAGATGACCTTTGAAGGTGCCTTCCAACCCAAACTATTCTATAATTCAATTATTTTATTCCTTTTTTCATCTGAAGGAATGAGGCTTGATTTATGATTTCTAAGTAAAAGCAACACAAGTTTTTTCACCATTAAGTTGATTTCAGAACTTCCTTTTGTCCTCAGAGATTGCACTTGGTCACTTACTTTAAGTGAAGGATGAGTGTTTGTGGCTGGGTGATAAGAATAACATTTTTGAAATGCAGTAAGCAATACCTATACAAATTCATGTCTGCTAAGTACAAACAATATTAGATTTTTGAAAGAGACTAAATAATACAGCTGTTCTGACCCAGGACATCACTTCTTGTCGCAGCAGAGAAATGTCTGATGTTAGCTCCAAAGACATGATGACATTTAATGGAGAGATTTTTAAGTTTCGCCCGAATATCTTGCATCAAATGCTGCATTCATCGTTTTCCCCCACAAAGCAACTCAGCATAAACTTTGTGCTGTTATCAAAACTCTGCAGATTGCTGGTCTGCTCTTTGGGACTCCTGTTTCTTGATATGCAGCTTCCATGTTGCCCAAAGCTTAACTGTGTGGATCTCATCTTTTGTACGCTGTGTAGTACAATCCAACCACATGGGCTATCTGAATCATACCGCATCGCTCAATCATTGGCCTCCCACCAAGGTTCAGCTCTCATCGTCAGCTTCAAAAAAGCACACAGTACGATATGTTTTTTTGCATTTGCTTAAACTGCAGTGGTCAAGCTGAACAACGAAAAGTGCATGCCAGTTCTTTTCTGGCATTTCTGTCTCATCGACTGCCAGACCCTGCAAAAGAAATAATCTCCCAATTGATGACAGTTTGTGGTGGAATATGGTGATGGGGTAGTTGTTCAAACAGCTTCATTCATCTTTCAGAGCCAGAGTTTTCCACTGTCAAAGTCACTGATTATCAACTCAGCCAATGTTGGAGGCTTTCCCTCTCCACCCCCCCCCACCCCCCCAACCAATCCCCTGCAACCCCAAGCTACAGGACACTGAGTTCCATAATTGTTTACAGTCAAATGCCTATGCAATAGTTAATTGCCTTCTGTAAGCTGCTTGGCGAGTAGAGCAAGAGGAATGGTTTGATGAGTAGAGCTGGAGTCCAAAATACTGTGGAGCTTGCAGCAATAGGATCCCTGCTGATAAGAAACAAACACAACTGCTTCTGTGTCATTGTTTTTTTGGCTGCATCAAACAAGTTTTGGGAAAGTTGTTGTCTCCTAGCAGGCGGTGTAATGGGCAAGCACAATGTGCTAGTTCACCAGCCTTTCATCTCCAAACCCAAGCTCAAATTCTGGCTCTAGTCACTCATCAGAATGATTTTAGTACATCCCCATTTATGCACATTTCAGCGCGACAATGACTGGTGCATTCAAGTGAAGTTTGCTTCAAGTTACTGTTGAAGTGCCTGAAAAAAGTCCTGGAATAACTATGTGCTGAAGGCCAGGACAAGGTTGTATCAAGAACACAGTGTGTGAAGAGACAAGGTCAGGTTAAGACAGAGACTATCAGGCAAGTTTGGGGTATAGACAATATATATATATGCAGGGGTGTAGTCCTGGCATAGCAGAAAGGTATAAAACAGGACTGAAATGTATTATGTCTCCAATATGATTTTCAGAACATGAAGAATGTTTTACAGTTTGATCAGAAACAAGTCTTTCTTAACTACGAAATAAAATATTAATAATAATAATAATAATAATAATAATAATAATAATAATAATAATAATAATAATAATAATAATAATAACTATTATTATTATTTCTGTAGCACAGACCTATGTTCAGTTCTGCAGGGAACATTTTTGAAGATCAGCTATGTTTTTATGTACCCTCAAACCTGAATTTCTTTAAAGGATTTTTCATGCTTGCTTCTTTTGAAGAATCTTGTAATTTACAAAGACACCAAGGAGGTTAAACAAAACAAAATAAAGAAAACTTAAGTACAAAATAAGTCCTAAGATACTTTTTTAATGGCAAACTAATACAGACATGTAGTTAATATGATGACTTCTAGAGTAAAAGATATTTAAAGATGTTATATTTCTTGAAGGTGTTTAGCTGGATAGTAGGACTACATTTTCAAACAATTGTTCTTATCATTAGGTAGTACTGTTATTTTTATAAATATATCATTATCTAGATCCATAGCTTTAAGAATATTACTAGTTTCATTACAATGTTAACTAAATTCATAGTAGTAACGGACATAAGTAAAGGAAGATGTTAAGCTTTTTTTCAGGAACTAAATTTTACCATTCCCATGCTCAGTGTACAAAAATCCAATCTTCAATGGCTTGGATAAGTCAATAGTTCAGTTAGTAGAAGTTAAAAATAAAATCTAAAAGATTGTCATGGATTTTTAGAAAGTACTATTTTGTTCCACTTATTTTTTTTCAGACGAAATATAATCTAAGCTTTTTTTCAATGTATTTTCTAAAAACTGAGAACAAAAATATGAAGTTTGATTTAAATTTTAATATTATAAGGTAAATATTTGACTTCATTGGGTACTGGAAATGAATTCTGGAGGACATAAAGATAGTAACAAAAAGTAGATAAAGAAAGATACAAATGACTCTTCTGAAGGGTGGATTGAAAAATGAAAAAACATTTATTTTACAAAGTGTTTCAGAGAGGGCCATTTTTCATTCCTAATTACCAATGTTAGCTTGTTACTTTAATTCTTCTGTGGAAATTACTCCTGTGGAAACCTTTATATCCAAAAGAATCCATTTCAACCATTAAAGTTTTGCTAAACTGACTGGGAATTTAGAACATCTGTTAATGTTCAATAGAAAATGTTGACTTTATTTTTGTTAATTTTTCACTCTTTGAGAATTTTGAAATGCCTGTTAAAAACAAACAAACAAACAAACAAACAAAACACAAAACACAAAACACTGGCTTTCTATTTGGATATTTGCCGTGATTAATACCTCAATCCATTATATGGAATCTCTCCATTCTAATTAATGTCTTACTGAGCTGATATCTCGGATTGGATATATTTGCAAAAGACTGTACTGGCCAATTAATGTATCCACATTCCAATGTTGAAGAAAAAAGTGATAGTGATACTTTAAAAAACAACAACAACAACTTCTTTTGGCAACTTCTGTCATTCTAGAGTATAGAAAAATTAAAAGTAAAAGCTGAATTGAGTTTTGAAAAGGAATAGAAATTACTTGGGGCAAAAATATGCCTGAAAATGCGTGTCTAATGCTCTTTAATCCATTTTGCAGCAGTAGCTGGATAGAGGTGGGATAACTTCTGATATCTAAAGAAAGTGACCAATGTTTGGTGAATAGAATCACAGTTCTAAGATCCATGACTTTGAAATTACTTATGCACGAAATGTATGTGTTGAAATCAAAGGGAATAAAGCAGTTCAAGGCTTTTACAGATTAGGCTAAGGAGCCTACATTTCATCATTTTTTACTGATACTTAACCCATACATTTAGAAGTTATATAAACACAGTGAAAATTTGGTAGCTGGAATTTTGGTGTATTTGTCCTCAGGAGAGTTTTGTCATATTAAAGGTTAAAAAGTCTCCCAAACAAACAAACAAACTAACGCAAAATCAAAACCAAAACAAACAAAAGAAAACAAAAGAAAACAAAAGAACCACCCAAACAGGCAATAACTTAATATACATTATTTGGTTTTTTGTTTTTTAATAAATCTGGGACCTTTGTATTTTGTAGAACACAGAAATAGTGTGTAGGTTAATTTTTTATCTACTTAAGAATTTTGATCTGCATGTCTTTACTTCAGTGATTTATGGTAGCTGTTCTATTGCCAGTCGTCACATAGTATTTTTCTTATTACTTAGTTGCTCTAGTAGTTCTTTATCTATTAGTTTCTTAGTTCTGATAATAGGAAAAAGTACTTTCTATTACAGATGCTTGGCTAATTATTTCAGATTCTGTCTAATGGTGACTTTTAAAAATGCAAATAAGGAGTAATCAAATGGTGCCAAGTTTTGTCCTGACAGGCTATACTAGTAAGGTTCTGCCAAAATAAATGCATAAAATGATGGAATGGAATCAGACTTTAGATGGCACCCTTAACTATAAAGGGGCTAGCAGAGAGATAATATGGATGAAAGCCAAATACCTTGTGACATTTAAATTTGGACATAGCTATAAAAATATACCTTAGGGGACAAGGCAGGATGGGGAATCATGTACTGACTTTATGGTAAAAGCTAAAGAACAACAGTAATTCTGTGTTTTTCTGTGATCTGAGCTGATTCATTAAACATCAAAAGGATGGGACATAAAAAACTCACATTTTTATAATTGCATTATATAAACTTGTACATGCATATAAGCAAGAAAACAATGTGCTATGAGTGACCAATCATCAAGCGTTCACAATTTAGTCTATTTTTTATTCATTTGTAAGATGAAAACCATTGTAGCAACTCTGCATAACTTGTATCACATGGTGGATGAATGGTTTTTAAACTAAAAAAAGAAAGGTTGAAAATACTGGCATAAATGACTTAAAAAGTATACCTATAACCTTCATGAGATAGTGGATATACTTTTCTTCAGTGTCTCAAGAAACCAGTAGGAAGGAGCAGAATTTAACTGGATGCAAATCTTGCTTGCAAATAAAATTAACAAATATTAATAGAATTCTGTTCACCTTAGACAACATTACACACATTAAGACCTTTGTGGACTGCAGTTTGTTAACGAACATAGACAACAAACTTGCTACAATTTGAATGTTACAAATTGTCCAGAAAATAAATGTTATCTGTCAGACGTCCTGCAAGGAGACTTCCTGACTATTCCAGTATTACTTTTCCTTAAAGAGAAAATATTTTTAAATCAGAAACAAGTCACTGCAGAAGGAGTGATAGAGTCCAGAAATGAAAAATCTTCAACAGCACTAGGACTGCCCTGGGAGAAAAGCTTAAAGGAAGAGTAGGGATGATAACAGATAGAATGGATCTTTGTAATAATTTGGGCCTATTCCTATTTTTGCCATGGTGAGGTTTATCTCACTGTTATTGCCACCTTCATCTATGTCTTCTTGCTCTTCTTCCATTACTGAGATGTCTTTTAATTGCCTCCCATGTTATTTTTTAGGAAAGAACTTTTGACATCTTTCCCTTCTCTTCCTTTCTGCTCTGCTCTATGTAAATACCAGTCTAATGTTTTACTGCTCAGTTTTCCTTTATTTGTTCCTTATTATTGTTCAAACTGATAGGACAGTCTTACTGATTTTCTTCTCCCATTGCTACAGTGGGATTTGCATTTACACAACTGTCATACGCTGAAACCTCAGGGCCAAATTCCTGCCCATTAGCAAGCTGCCTTGCCCTACTTAAAAAAGGCATTTGGTGTCCTGCCTGTCTTCTAAATAGGCCTCTTGCTGGCTGTAGCTCCTGTTGGAAGTGTCTCTCTCTGTGCTCATTAGAGCCTAGGCTGAACATTTGCTAAGGAGGTCCAAGACAAACTTCTTTATGCACAGGGTAAGTCATGCATAAGATTGGATCCCAAAGGCAGCAGTACAATCAGCAATAGTTTACATACAAGTTAAACAAACACTCAGAGGGGAAAAGGCTTTACAGACTATAAACATAAGAAGATAACTAGGCTCATGACCTCCTTTCCTTGTAAAATGTTACTCTTTAGTTGTGGTTATGGACTAAGTGACTTTTCCTTCAAGACTTTTCCCTTGAGTTTTAGTCCCTCTGGATTATTTTGGTAATTTCTGTTGAAACAAAAGGAATGGGATCTGGTGGATTTGGGTGAAAGGGTCTGTAATGAGCAACCTTTTCCCTCTGGAGATCACAAATGCTTTTCTGACTCCAAAAAGGCATATAGTGGCTTTAACAGGGGACGTGACCTGCATTCACTTAACAGTGTTCAGCATACCATCATATTCTCTCCATTCTTCTTATTAAAGCTCCTCTACTCTGTTTACATTTCTCAGTGTACACACATACATATAAGGAAATGTGTTGAAAAAATTGATAGAAAAGTAACTAACACAATTACTTGAGAAACGAAACAGTTCAGAATAAGCAGAAAAGAAGCTCAAAACCTCAATGCCCACATAACTGTCTTCTGGGTTACCCCAACATGAGAAAATTTTGCTTTCCCTGGTTTTAATCACAGGCCTTAGTGGGGAACTGAGAAAACTTCTATGACAAAAGTTCCCCTGCACTGCCATATCCTCATGAAAAGTTTCAGTTTTGATGATTCATCATTTTCACACACACAAAAAAACGCATTGTGTTGAAAGATTTCTGACCAGCCCTAGTAATGAATCCATCTGCTGCAGTCAGTGAACACAATTACGAGACAAATCACCCATCTTCAACAGTAAAGCTGAGAATAGAACCCTGGGGTTTTTTTTGCCTTTTTTTTTTTTTTTTTTTTTTGGACTGGGGAAAAAAAAAAAAAGAAAGAAAAGGCACAGACTGTTATCTTTTGGTCTTAAGGAGCTTTTTACTATCTTCTACTAACAGATCACTTATTCTACTCTCCTAGGCATAGACCAGCTGCAAGAGACAGGCCTGATGTTAACATATAGATGCACACAGAGAAAAAGAGAGAATGTGTGTATGATGTCCTTTGCCTATACTGTGATCATTAAAAATCTGATAACACTTCTGTTCAAGAATGAAGGTTAGACCCCACCTGCTAGTCTTTCTGCCCAGGTATCTGCTAAACACTGTCTTCTTTATTCTCAGTAGTATGGCTAGGTAGCTGTTATATACCTGCTGTGCTCTGCTCAAGAGATGGCTGCATATGAATGGGCAGTGAATTGTTCTTCCTTTTTGCCTGGTCTACCTTACAATGCATCAGTGTGAAAGCCCATTGCTTCTTAAAATGATAAGAAAGTAAAGAATGTTATTGAAAGATCAAACCTGAGGCCAGATTTTGCCTGAAGACCAAACTGCTTTATGAGCAAAACACTGAGGTTCAGGTAATCGATGCTCAATGTCCATTTTTATCTCAGTTTTCTTTCAACCCACTGGGGACACCATTTAATTTAGCTGTTTGCTGTAAAACAAAGATTGTGCTCATTCTGCCTCTACCCTCCAGCCTCTCCCTGGTCTTCTCTACTTACACCGCAAGATCTTCAAGTCAGGGAATTTAATGTTTGTACAGCACCTCACACACGGGGACCCATCTCCCACCTGGGGCCTCTGCATGTCATGAAAAACCACACAGCAACCATTTGGAAATGAGAGTTTAGACACAGAAGTTGACATTACTTGCACCAATGTAGCTAGAGTTAACCCCTTCCAACACCTTTCTCCTTCCCTCTCAAAAATACAGATATTCCACTGTAACATGTCTGACATTTGGGGATGGTGTGGAAAGCAGATAAAAAAAGAAGAGAAAAAATCATATGGCAGATAGCACCTGCCTGGACTTCTCCATGGGTATGAGTGACCTGACAATTACAGACTTCAGGTGCCATGAGGAATCATCTTTCCAAACTGCTGCCAGAGGGAAAAAGACTAGTTCTGATCTGATATCTAGACAGTCTAAGAGTTATTTTTGTCCTTGAAGCCTAATAGCAGGTTATTGGTAATTATAGGAAAAAAATAACCTAGAAAAAGGGTGTGATGTCTTTTTTATTTCTTCTTCATCTGTTCAGTTCTACAGATATCTCATGGGGTTCCTATTCCATGAAGAGTCACTTAAGTGAACTTTACCACTATTATTTCAAATTAAAAGATGTCTGTTCTGTGAGGTGATCTTTTTATTTTTTTTAATCTTAATATTTATATTAATGTCATAATTTCTTTTTAAACTGTTGCAGAAAGCTGCTTCAATGCTGCCCAGAGAAATAAACTTCATTTTACACGGCAGTGAATTGCTCTTGGAGGAGACTGAGAGTTATTCCTGCTGCTAGAGAAGGAGGAATCAAAATATGAAACCCGGTAGCAGATGACAGAAGAAGAGGAATTGAAAGAAAAAAAAGGGGAAAAAAAAAATGAAACTGGGAGAGAGGAGGAAGAAAATAAAGAAAAAGAACAGAGACAGGAGAGGGAGAGCATGATCACAAAGATCCTGCATGAACTTGGGATGCCTCAGAGAAACCTTTCAATATAATATCTCAAAGTTTTATTTAATTTTATTTAGGGATGGGGCTGAGCACAGCCTAGAAAGTAGCTATTTAAGAGCCCTAAATCTCCCACCAGCTATTCAAGCTAACTGGAACAGGCAGCAGCCATCTGGGACCCTTGCTGGACAGCAAGAGGGAGGAGGAGACTGCCAAATGGCAAAGAGCAAAAAAAAAAACCACAACTTCCATATCTATATTAGGCTTTCAGGACAGAGTGACTAAAAGTCACAGGTATCATAAATCCATTGGCACCTCTGGAAATGCCAGGGGAGAGGCAGGGGAGGATAGGTCTGACAGAGCACGTGAAGGCCTTCATGGCAAGGCTTGTTGTTGGAGAGTCTGTACCGACATCTTTGATTTCAATGCAAAAAACAAGCTTATTTATCACTGCATTAGACCCTTTATACTGACCATTTCAAAGGAAGAGAGGAAAGGGAGAATGGGAGTAGGAGGACAAGGAAGAGGAATGTGGTGGAAGGCTGAAGAGTATGAGTAGAAGGCTATGGAATTTGGAGGTGTTGGAGAGCCCAGATTTGAAGAGGGCAGCAGAGGCCTCCAACAAATAAATTGAGTCTCCAGTCTGATTCAGTTGCAGAGATGCTGAAGTTATTTGCTGAGCTGCCTGGCATTGTTTTGAACTATCAGGGAAATCAGTGGCATTCAGGGCAAATTAGATCTAATTTTCTGTACAAATTGCTGAACTATCAGACCCAGCAAATGTGTTTATCAAAAATCAGAGGCATAGGCATGGGTCACATCTTTGTGGCACCAGATAATCAGAGACTAAGCCTACTAATATGGACAAATTGCGTTTGATTTTTCATGCTGGAAAGGTAACCAATAAGGGCTCCGTCATCCTCACTTTGACTGTCCTGAAGTATGTGTGGCCCAGAAGGGGGTGCTTGCCTATTCCAGTGCTATTGATTTATTTGGGCACCTCAGTCATTGATGCACACTCATGATTAGCACTGAGTAAACATTTCTTTCAATTTGTAACTCATGATGCCCAGAAAGCCAGCATCTGGGCTGCAACAGAAGCAGCACACCCAGAAGATAGAGGGAGGTGACTCTTCCACTCTACTCCACTCTTGTGAGACCCCACCTGCAGTACTGTGTCCAGCCTGGGGTCCCCAACATGAGAAAGACACAAACCTGTTGTGGTGGATCCAGAGGAGGGCTACAAAGATGATCAGATGGCTGGAGCACCTTTCCAATGAAGACAGGCTGAGAGAGTTGCACTTATTCAGCCTGAAGAAGAGAAGGCTTTGGGCAGACCTTAGAGCATCCTTCCAGTACCAAAAGGGGGCCTGCAAGAAATCTAAAGATCTTTTTACATATAGTGATAGGACAAGGGGTAGATGGTTTTAATCTGAAAGAGGGTAGATTTAAATAAGATGCAAGGAAAAAATTCGTCCCCATGAGGGTGATGAGGCACTAGAACAGGCTGCCCAGAGAAGCTATGGATGCCTCGTCCCTGGAAGTGTCCAAGGCCAGGCTGGATAGGGCTTTGAGCAACCTGATCTTGTGGAAGGTGTCCCTGACCATGGCAGGGGGATTGGAACCAGGCAATCTTTAAGGTCCCTTCCAAGCAAAACTATTCTATAATTCTGTGATGCCTCTTCATTTGTCTACATATGTACAGAAATTTTTTAGATCTATAGAGAATATTATGTAGGAAAAAATACCCACATGTTTATATGGATTGTGATGTCACCCAAAACGAGTCATTTAGAATTAAATGAATCTCTATGGTAGAGTCTAAACCCAAAGATTAAAAGAAAACAAAAACAAAAAACTTTAAAGACCCCCAAAAACTAAAAAACAAAGCAAAACAAACAAAAAAATTAACCAAAACAAAACAAACAAATGAACAAACAAAAAACAAACAAAACCAAAATGAAACAATTAATTAATCAAACCTTGGTTGCAGACCTAGACTAAGATTTGTAATTTGACTGTAAGTGAATCTGTTTGCATAAGCTTACGTTGCTCTGTTAAGACCTAGTTTAAATGGATCTCCTTATTCAGAGTCTCATTCTATTGAGAACTGAACTCTGTTGTGCAAGAAACGTATCACAATGCAAGGTCCCAGTCTTTTAATGCTGTATTTCAAACTATGAATTGTATTTTTCAGGTAAAATTAGTTATGCACTAGACAATAACATTTGGAACAGTAAATGTGTGGACAAAATTTTCCATATCAAATAAAAAAAATATTTTCTCAAAAGACTGAAAGCTCTTCAAGGATAATTGGTAAAAAAAATAGTGGAGAAATATTCAGAGTGAGTCATAAAAACTATAGCTTTAATGAAGAAAAGAAGTACATTTTTTTTTTAAAGATTCATCTCCAATTTTTTATAAAGGTAGAATCTTGCAACTGGGAATGCAATTCTCTCCTTTAGCATGTTGCCAAATAATTACATGGATCGCTGTATAATTATGTACACTCAAGGCTCTCCTAAAAAGCTTGATTTATTCAAAATTGTAAAGCCTATGCTTTTTATTGTAAAGGTCTTTGTTTCAATCCCCACTTACGTAATAGCTGCCATCTTGGCTGACATTTGATGCTTGAACTAGATATAGGCAAAGAGAAAGTGTAAACTGTTACAGCTGGAGTGCAAGTTCCAGGGTTCTTTTGTTGGGGCTGGAATAGACTCAGGATCTGCAAACTGAACACACAAGGAGGCCTGTAGCACACAATCTCGAATGTACTACGGGTCCTCTGAATATGAATTTTGTTGGAGCATGATTTTTCATACTACAGGCTACTACTGGTTTACACAGATATAAGAAAAAGATTAAAATTGTTTCAGAAAATCAGAATTATTATCATCAACTCTTGTTTTTTTTTTTTTAAGTAATTTTTTTTTAGGGCAAATTAATCTCCCAGATAATATTCCCAGAACCTATGTAACTTGTGCAAACTAAACAAAAAGTCAAAGGTAAATGGAGGTGTGAAATTTGCCCACGATCGTGATGCAAATGATGGATAATCAATGAATGTGCTACTTTTGCAAAAATATGAATCACTTTTGCAATGTTTTGTGATTGGTATTTTTAAGCAATTATCATTTATGTGCTTGTGTGCTCTGATGAAACTCAAAAGTTTGAGTACTCAGTAATTCTGTGGAGTTTACTGGGAACTCACAACCTGTATATTAAAAGTACAGCAGGAGCTAGTCTGTAAATTAATAAAATTTCCAAAGGTACGTCTTGTGCAATTTCTAAATTTTTTGCGAAAAAAGGTACTTATACAGATTTTTCACAAACCCTTTTCAACCGAACAAATCAAGGACAATGTAAACAGCAAAAAATGTCAGTGATGTTTATCTGTATCACAGATAATTTTTCTTTTCCACAGAAAAGGTAGCAGGATGAATGTCACTTTAATTCCAAATGTAAATGAACAAAGAACTTGGAAAAAAATCAATTGTTTCAAATCATACCCAGACCTGGCTTCTGAATATATTCTTAATCAAAAAGTTCTTTTCTTTTTTCTTTTTTTTTTGGTCTGTGTGAAAAAAAGCTGCAAACATTTTTTGTGATGCTACAATGTACTCATTATCCATTTTGATCTCCCACATAACTTAGAGTACTGAAGCGACCTGTAAAAGCTGGCTCAAGCGTTTTTTCTCTACTGGAGTTCATTGTGGTCACTGTTTCAAATGCAGCTACTCTGATGACTGAGTGCTAGAACACATGTAGGCATCAGAAGAAAATACTTGGAAGGGAGAAGTGTCCCAGGAAAGTTCCTTTTGGCAGACAGTCATGTAAGGGAAGACAATAGTTTAGTATTTCTGCCAGATCCTTCAGATATGCAAAAGTCTGGTTTATTTTCAGGATTTATTAATAGCTTCTTCTAATCTTTTTTTTGTTTGTTTGTTTGTTGTTTGTTTGTTTGTTTGTTTAAAATACTCCATCCTGTTCCAAAAGTTAAGAATGTTTTCTTTCATAAACATATTATAAATAACAATATTATGTACCCAAGAATGACAACATCAATGTTCAGGAGACTCTGCATTGTCCATATATCAGAAGCATGTCTGTCCAGAAACACGGCCTGACATACAGGCTGGCTTTCTGTAATATGATAAGTAGTGTACAGGCAAAATCTAAGATTTTAGGGGTTTTTTGCAAGAAACAATCTTCAGTAAATTCAGGGTCATGATACAGCAGCAGCGCTATCAGACACTTGTCCAGGCCATTTGGTTGTGAGCCTGCTCCTTGGCATAGTTTTATAACAGGTTGTCCACCACTTCTCAAATCGTAGTCTGTCATATAATTTAACATAAATATTGCACACATATGAAAAGAGAAAATGAAGGTGACAAAATTTATGTAATGTTTTAATGGAAGGTTCTTAAATACAGCTGTGATAACAATCATATAAACAATTAAAGTCAATAGAAAAAGACAGTATTCTGCATTTGGTAGCCTTCTAGTTTGCTGTTGAATTAAATGTCATATGTTTATAGGCAATCTTTCCCAGCCAAAAAGTTACACCTTTGTGATATAATTCATGAGGTTTTATTGATATGTACAATTTGAATAAAAGTGGCTGATAGAAATAAGTGTCATTTCCACAGCACAACCACACATGTGCTTCTCAATGACAATATTGTAACTAATGTACTAGCAAACTGTACAAGACCTAACTATGGTCGTTTTTATTTTCCAGGTGTCTGAACTCAGCTAGATTCATAAATCATGAATGTTGGACTCAGGAGAGGTTCTTGGTAACTCTGTCATGTAATGATGCTTGGCAAGGTTAATTTTCCTTTTTAGAAATCCACATTTTAGATAGGAAACCAGTAGCATTCAAAGTTGGGTAGTACTTATCTTGATATTGGCTACTATGAAGGGAACTGAGGACACATTTGGATGTGGTGGCTATCAAGGATCAAATCATGACTCTCCAGAGTTTTCTGTGTGTTTTCATTAGGCTCACCAGGTTTTATACATTCATGAAGCTTAGGATGGGAGAACAAAATACTCATCAATCTGTTACATATATTAGGTAAATAAGTAAAAGAAGTCACAGTTTTCTAATGTCAGCATGCTCATTCTTCATAAGGTGAGCTTGGCATTTTTATTCTTCTTTTTTCCTGTCATTACCTGGACACACAGCTCACATAAAGTACAGTTGGATGAAAAACTGGCAGTGTCTCCTTCCAGTTTGCCCTGCTGTTTATTGCCATGCCTCAGCATCCTGAGTGGTCTGCAGAAGAACAAATTGTAGTCCTTGTCCAGCATGGCAACTGACTGCAAGCTCGGGACACATTGCCCTACCAAAGGCAATCTTTCAATGATATCTCTGGAATAATTATCAACCCTGCAATTATGGGTTCTTCTAGCCTGGTATTTGGTCTCTGAAAGCTACCAGCAGAAACAGCATAAATGGAAATAACATAAAGAACAGGATAAGTACAGTATTATTATTATTATTTTCCTGCTTCAGCTTCTATCATTCTTCTGACAAACTTCTCAAGTTGACTGACTTAATGGCCACTAATGTGTCTACCTTTCAAAAATTGGTTCCACACTTTTTTGGCTTTAGCTACCACAGCTTCATATGGCAATTTATTTCATACTCTAATGACATGCTTCTTTATATTTGGTTTCAGCTGACTTCATAATTATTTCATTGGTTCATTTTTGCATTGTGAGAAATACTGAATCATTGTTTTCTGGTTGCCTATATTATAATATTCAGATTCTCTTCATCCTCTCTTTTGCTCTTTCAGCTGACTGACAAATAACTTTCAAAATACCTTTATACATAAATATCTTCTTCTAGAAGATTTTCCAAAGAAACATTGGCAAAGTCTGGACCTTTAACAGATTGAGATAATGATTTTCAGAGATAAATTAGCTCTCTATCAATTCTGTAGGCTGGCTGTTTTTCTCAAATAAAGCGTGTTCTTTTCAAGTCTGTAAAAGGTAGTTTCCATAAGTGAGTGTTCTGAAGCCATTGTTTCAAAATAGTTATCTAAAATTATATCATCTCATCATGCCAAAACATTTTTCTCCAATAAACATTGATAGTACAGAGGATATTGCAATAATGAAAGCAGTCATTGTACTGTTCAAATTTGTTACATACTATTCCAAAATAATCACATTTTCCTCTCGTCACTTTCTTTCATAGTCAAGTATTGATTGCAACACTACAAGCCAAATGTTATATATCATCACCTCTACCTTACATGAAAGAAACTTGGATTTCAGAAAAAAAACAGCCTATCTCCTACATCTCTTTCTGGCTCCCTCCCATTGTGCCTATTCGAATTTTACTGATGAATAGTAACCTCATGAGCATGAGAGGCTGAAAGAACTGTGTTTTTCCAGCCTTCAGAGAAGGCAGAGGAGATTTGTAGACTAGGTTGACTACAACTGCCTATTGAGAGGCTGTAGAGAGAACTGAGCCAGACTCTTATTGGAGATGCATAGTGGAAGGATGAGAAGCAATTGACACAAACTGAAGTATGGGAAACTCTAACTAGACATGAGGATAATTTCCACTCCCCACCCCTCCTCCTGCTTCTCAACATAGGAGATGCTCACAGGTCTGTATCCTTGGAGATGATGAAAACTTTGTCAGACAATGCCTTGAATACTCTGCTTCAATTTGACTTGCTTTGAGCTGACCTCCTCAGGTCACTTTCAGCCTCTATGGTTATGTTGTTTTATGATTTGGCGCATGTCCCTGATGCAACTTCTGCTTATAGCTGAACCGTAAATAAGTTCCACATATTCATATGTAACAGCAGGTGGTGATAGTTTCTTACAGTTGAGGAATGATAATTTATATAATGCACAGCAGACTGCTTCTTGTAACAACAACAACAAAAAAGTAAAAGGATTCAGCAAGACTCCCTTTTCTCGTTACACCTGGGAGAAGAAAAGCATAAACATAGGTAATTAGAGTTTAACACAGATTTCCAAAAAAAGTACAAGTAACAAAGGGATTGAGGAAAGAGCAGCTCATTTTATTCAAGTGAGTGGGTTAAGACACAGAGAGGGATAGCTCAGAGTAGTCTTGACATAAATAGTCAACATGAAATCTCCTTTAATCTAAGTAGCCCAATTTACAGCAGCAGGTTATGTCCTTCTGGTTTCATTGAATCCCTGAATGGCTAACACCTACAACCGCATGTCAGCTGTACTCTTGTAAGGGACCATGATTTGGAACAGTACTTTGCAAAAAAGGATTGCGAAGTATAACAGGTCTGCCAGTGAAATATGGCAAAGGGCAGAAAAGGGAGCACAAAATGGGATTAAAAAGAAAATGGTTCCTATTACAGAAACAATGCCACACTGAGGGAATGAAACAGAAAATTACAGAATATATTTTCAACTAGGATCTTGAATGAAAATTAAAAAAAAAAGAGAGAGACGAAGAAAAAAAGAGGAACTCTTTTATGACTACTGTAAAATACTCTTTCACGACATGGATTTAGAGATCACACAGTGGGTTTTGGTCTCAAGGTTAGTGAATGGCTCTGGAGCCAGTCTGTGACATCAGGTGTTCCTGCATATGAGCACCCATTTCTAGTTGCAATTATATTTGTGGCCATATCATTGATAATTTACCTTTTTAAGATAAAGTTATCTGATGAATTTCCCTCCTTGCTTGTGGTCTTCAGGTGCCATGTATTCCAATAAACTCTATGGTTATTAAATTCAAAACAGCTTCTTAAGAATAGATGGTATTACTTGCTGGTTGCCAACATTTTTAGAGGAATCTAGTGAGGAAAGAGATGAGTAATACAAACAGGATTTTTCAGTTAAAATTCTTCTCATCCCACAGACGTCTGAAGGCTGAGGCACTTGAAAAAAAGGCACGTGTATGACCCTATTAAAAGCCTGACACCTGTTTCAAACTTTTCTGGATTTTGTTCCTCCCTGTACCACAGTGGTATCTATATCAGTCCTGTAGATAAATTGCTATTACCTTAGTCATGTTTTGGATCTCAGAAACTTTTAATAAAGTCATGCAAGGCTCACAGTTTAAAAGCAATATCTGACAATTATCCACTTAGGGGGTTAGAAAACTGCCTTGAGAATGCAAAGTACACTACCAATCATATCTTTGTTATTTAATGGAGATCTATTGTAATTTAGTTGGTACAACTGTCATTGTAATGGGCCACAGTAAATTCGTTTGAGAAAAGAAGACCAAAGGCAGGATATATACCACTACAACAGCTCTGATGGTCCTAAATTGATATTTTCCTGTAATGCTAAAGAGGTTTTTCAACTAGTTTTCCTTTCCAAAGCCTAAATTCTCCAGGCTGAATAAACCATCACTCGTAAATTCACTATGACAAACAAGGGAGCGAGTGTGTGTACATGAAATATAGACTTAATAAATATTCCTCATATACAGGATAAACGTTGGTATGTGTGTAGCCTACTGGTGTCCCTTCATGGACCTTTCACAAAGTTCGACTGGTAATGTAAGACAACTGACAACTGACTTTGTTACCTTATTTCTATATTGCTTTTTTCCTATAAACTAAAACATTTAGAGGCCCCTATTCATAAGAATAGTGGGGAGACACACCTCATAATCAAAAGACGGATTGCAAGTTACGTTCAATGCTGGAGGAAAAATTTAAATATTTCTTATACTAATTTAATAATTTAGTAAGTAATTAATTTAGTAATGCCTAGTTCCAAAGTTTCCTCAGCTGTCAGGTCCACCTGTATTTTTAAATTATTAATGCAAGAATAAAGCAATGTGGCCTTTTTAGAATGCTGAAGCTCAGACACTTCATTCTATATGTCTACCTATCTAGATCTGCACCCAGAACCTCAGTCTTTGAACACTTTTTTAAGGAAAGAAAATACAGCTCTTTCTTCTTTTCCAAACTGTAAGCCCTCAGCTAAACTACTCAATAAAACAGCATCTTTATTATTCACTGTACGATTTGTGCTTATATTATCATGTATTATTATTACATAATTAATCATAGTGACTATAGTGAAGAAGATAGAGAACTGGAGAAGTTCTGGGCAGGTCTGCTTCAAAATATCATTTGTGCATTAGAAACAATTTTTATTATTGTCTTATCAACATTTTTCAGTAAAGAATATCTTCTACAATTATTTTTATTTGAAAGAACAGCAATATCTTAGAAAAATCCAATACACTATTACTTTTGAATTACTAACTAAAATATTGAGAACTCTGTCCAAGGTGGGAATTTCTCTAAAGACAGGAAAGTGAAAAAAAAAAAGAAGTAATACATTCTTCACAGTACTAAGAAAGCTTTGGCAACGTATTTTGTTCTGTAATAATCTTGTTGTCTTTCTACAGATGCAGGAGAGTCCAATTTATGGAGAAATTTAATAAAAAGGACTGGAAACAAAATTTTTACCATTTTCTGTTTTTTTTTTTTTATTTGACATAAATCAACACTAATCTTACCTGCACGTTCTGTTATAAATGCAATCATTTCTCACCTTACTCTTTAGTAATGGGTAATGTTTTGTATGAAATAATGCAGTTTGTCTTACTCTCACTTTATGTTAATTTTGTTCAAATTCTACCACAAAGACCAGTACCTGCCTGTAAAGAACATACCACATTCTGGGATTAATATGCATTTCAAAATGCACCAGTGATTGCCTGTATATTAGATCTGGAATATTTTAGAAGCTTCTCCATTCTAATTAGTAATATGAAAGATTCTTTACCTGGCTTGACTCTACAGAGCTGTGATTGCAGAAGAGGTTACCATTAATGTGAGATACTACAAGGGCTAATCAAGAACAAGTAAAACAATGTGTCATGTTATAAAAGCAATGATGATTTACCATCAGAATGCTATTGAATATCCTCTTTAATCATCCTTTTGTTGTGAAAAATATCCATATAAAATATGGTGCCTTTTTAAGTAACCAAAGTACATGTCTGTAAAATAAATCTGTCTTCTGAAAAAAAGAGACAGTAAAAACAAAAACAAAAACAACAACAAAACAAAACAAAACAAAACAAAACAAAACAAAACAAAACAAAAACAAAAACAACAACAAAATCCTAGCAACTCTATTTGTGTAGTATGATGGGCACTTATTCACAAGACCATTTTTTTCCTCTGGAATATACACATTAAAGTTATTACAATTTCCAGTCTACTTGCAGTGTAATTGATTCTTTGATGTCTATTTTCTGTGTTACAAACATTAAATAACTTGTCTGCAGGTCAGTGATGACTTTTATTTTAGTGGGAGGTTATATTATTTTTGTGTGTGTGTGTAAGTGTGTGTAATTGATGAAAGCTTTCTGTCACTTATTTATTTTCTTAAAACTACGATGCATGACTTAACATCACTACAAAGGAATAAGATTTTTGAAGACACCTGACTTTGATAGGTTACTCTGTGCTTTCCTAACATGAGAAAGACACAGAAAATTGCAGGAATTTGTGATTACAGCCATTCAGAAACTAAAACAACCAACATATACAAAGAGATTTTTGGAAAGAAAGAAAAGTCTTCCTAACAAAGTGATCATCAACATTATTTTATATTCAATAAAAAGTGAAAAATATCGAAACATTTATTGTCTTGAGTGTTACTAAGACGTCAACATTTTGAGAGATCTTTTCCTAATTTAAAATGTGCAGACAAAAAGGTTTTGCTTCTATCAAACTATTTAAACATTAATGTTTTGTCTTGACCTTCAGTTCTTTTCTGTAATACTTCACTTAATTTTTGAATAAAAGCAATTTCTTATCTGGAACAAAGAATTTTTTTCAGTTTGGAAACATCAAAATGGGACATTTGGAACATTTATTTTCAAAAATGTACTTAACCAATAGATTTAATCTGAATATTAACTGTTCTTTATAGAAAAATGAAAAGGAGAATAAAATGAAAAAAAGAAAGTTTAAACACTTTTTAAAAATTATCTTAGTGTGATACGTATTTAGTAAATAGTTATTAAAGTACATAAAGTATGTATTTTCCAAATAAATAAATTTGGCAAACAAAATACTGGTTTCAAGGACAAAATCTGTCAATATCTATTTGATAATGAAAGGATATCTGAAGGGAAAATGGCATATATTCTTCTCTTTCAGGTTTACCAAATGAACTAGATAGTTCCTGTAAAATTCAAAGGATAAAACAGTATTTTCATTGATGTCAAAGAGCTGTTGTTCTGGACAACATCAAGGACTAATTCTTGCATTGCCAAGAACCGGCTTAGACTATTACCATGACTGAAATATTAAGTCACTATAAAAGGTTTGATTAGGAAGACACAAACACAAAAAAAACCCAACCAAAACAAAACAAAACCACCACAAACAAACCAAACAAAAAAAAAAAAAAGTAAAACAAAGAGTTCTACGGCAAAGGTGTTATCAGAAAGGCAGTGTTAAATAAGAATAATAGGATTATACATAGTAAATTCTGTCTATGCTCATTGGATTTTTTTCTTTTAGTCTACCTGGTAGCCCACCATTCTATTGTGGATCCTGGAAGATGATGTACTTGGACTTGAATAATTCTAGACACTAGAAACTACTCCTTTGAACCACTGAACATCAAATCCACTATCTTTAGAATCAGCAGTCATGAGCAAAGTAATGAGCTAATGAAAGCCATGAAGAACATCTATGATGATGTACTAAACTATCAAATTGTTGTTACTGGATTCCTGTAACATGATTCTACAACACCCAGAAAGGAAAATCATGCTGTCATGTAGGCTTAAAACTTAATACATGTGCAGCCGGTGGTCCAAGTCTTCTGAATGTCTGACAGTTGTTAATAAAATTCAAGCATAAGAAGTGTTGAACCCAGCAGCTCCTGGATTTCAGCATGGAATTCAACGGCAGAAGCACCTGGATTTCAGCATGACATTTAATGGTAAGACAGTGCTGAATACTGGAGTGAACTAATTATTGTCCAGGTACCAGTGATTTCCCTTAGCAGACAGAAGAGAAGATAGGGTGAGAATATATGGAGTGTAAATGTGCATGGTTTCTGAGAATGCCTGTTCAGCGTAGAAAAATATGCTGAGAAACAAAAGTAGCATGTTGAACACCCAAAGACACTAATCCTAACAAAAGTAGTTAAAGAAGTTATTACCAACAACCAATACTCTCATGTAACTAATCAATTGATAGATGGTTGAAGGCACCCCTCAAAGCCCTGAGGAAGTCCAGCCAGAACCATCAGCAACTGATATGAAGAGAGAAATAAGATAATCGTGTGTTTCAGGGAAAATAGCAAATTTATTGCGAGATATTTGAAAAAGCTTGTGGTGTTGCACAAAAATTATTGTGGGATATTTAGGGAAAGGGCAAAAGCAGGCAAATGAATGAGCAAAGTGGATCAGGGAGAAACTGTGGAAAATGAAGACAATGTGGGATAAAAGTCGTAGTGTAAAGAGGATGCAAATCAGTGTACTTTTGCCTAGCCAATCCCTCTACCCGATGACCAGTCTGGTCTTCCTTTTAATATCTTCTTATACAGCTCTACTCTGACCTGTTTTCTCCAGGGGGGGTGTTCTTTGCTCTCTGTGTGTGAGAGGACAGTGAACTTCAAGATGAAATAGCTAGAGCAGTAAGAGTTCTGGGAGCCAACTTCCAGAGACACTGGGGGTCTGAGGCTTGGCCACTGGAGGCACCACACATCTCTTCCACAGAAATGGCGTAGATATCTTCACGTTTGAATAGGCATGCCTTCAAAATCTGAAAGTAATCTTTGAGCCTGATTAGCTAGCAAGCACAAACAGGAACAATTCATTTGTGTTGCTCGTGTTTGGTGTGAGTGCTCTTTGTGCATATGTAAGGGTGGTCTTGTGTTTGTGTTGATTAGTTTGCATTTGATCACATACACTCTCAGCCTTGCTTCTGGCTGAACTGGGGGTCTGGGGACTACCTGGTTACCTGACTGTAGCAAGCAGGGAAGGAATCAAAGCATCCTTTGGTAGTCTTGGTGCCCAGCAAATGTGGATTCCCTTCAAATTCCCTGCAAATGTATAGTAGCTTAGAGTCATACAGGATACTAACACACTGTAGCCATGTTATCGTTCAATACTTCACATTAGTCAAGGCAGAGAATCATGTAGATATTCTGCAGGTATCACAGTTTATCTTCTGATGTTCACCAGGTGTTTCTGCTGACATTTTGCTTTGTGGCTGTATCCATAAGTTCCAGACCACAAAATAGATTGGTGAAGTTTCCTATCCTACTGTGTGACTTGTGGGTACAGTTCAAACTCCATGCAAGCCCTTGGACATAAGCCTCTTGACCAGATGCATCAGAGCCATTGAAGAATAAGGCCAATATAACACATTGCATGTTAAACTTTCTCCCTGATGGTTTCTTGTTTGGAAGTATGAAAACGTGGTGAGTGGCTTTCTAAGGTTAGGAAGCAAATTGATTATGAACTGGAGTTTTGTCTACCAACAATTTTTAATATGTAATCTTGTCATGAGTGAACTAAAGTCATTAATAATACAGTAAGCAAAATGTGCTACAGTTAACCTTAAATTATAACTTACAAAGAGCATTCTTGCAGTTTCTGCTATGATTTATGGGCTCAGTTTATTCTATGCAAATGCATGCACAGTTTCTAATAAGAGGGAGGAGGAAAGATAAAAGAGCCCTGAATATTTTATAAGCTTTTTCCACTTACCTTAATTTAGAAATATGAAGCTGAATATGTAAGTAGAGAATAATTACCTATTACTAATCTCCCACATAGTTTATCTATTTCAGCCCTGAACATCCTAAGCAATGCAAAACATAACTGTTTTACTACCTGTACCACTGTAAATATGATAATTAAGTATACTTCAGTGCTAGTTTTTGCTGATACATGAGAAGATAGATACTGTAATATGATCAGGCAGTGCTTCACTACTGGTTTATATCCCTTTTAAAAATAATATACCTGCTGTTCAGTATTTCATTCATTGGACACAGTAAAGTTAACTTTTAAGAGGATGGTGTCCTAGGCAAGTTCCTTGAGCATGTTTTTCCAGATGTAATCCTTAAATTTTAGAAACAGAATAACAAATTGGGGATTGCCATAGAAATACATGCAAACAGCTGCAGCAGAACTCAGTAGTCTTTGTTCTGCATTGTACTTCAGTACTCAGTGCTCAGTTGAGATCCTGACTCATAAAGGCACTTGGGCTTCTCTATCATATGTCCATTAATCCCATTCCAGAGAAATTTAGGCAATTCTGAAATTTTATCAGAAAGTTGATGAGCCTTGAGGTAGCATGTAAGGTATACCACCACTTTCACTCAACTTTGTACCTCTCTGCAGGACAGTAATAGTCCCAAATCCTCATGCTATCAGTGAGATTCCTCCAATGACAATATAGAAGAAGGATAAAATTTGTGGGTTGTACTTCACTTCTAAAAATCTGAAGGAAGATAATGTTGTTTGGTTTTGTTTTTGTTTTTGTGGTTTTTTTTTTCATTGTTACTGAAAAACACTAACAGGGACCTAGAAGGAGTGTCCACTGTGGTATTTGAAGGTTCCCAGCAAAGAAAAACATACTTATGATTTTATTCAATTTTGAATCCAAGAATCCCCATTTCTCCAGAGGACCTAACAAGACAGGAAAGATTTCCCTGGTTCATGTTGTTTTTTGTTTTATTTTTTCACATCACCATTAATACTTTGAAGAATACTTGAGCTAGTCACCTCTATTATTGCTCTTTACATGGAAGGAAGGAAGGAAGGAAGGAAGGAAGAAAGGAAGGAAGGAAGGGAAAGACAGAGAGAAAGAGAGAGAGAAAGAGAGAGAAAAGAGAAAAGGAGAAAGAGAGAAAGGAAGAGAAAGAAAGAAAGAAAGAAAGAAAGAAAGAAAGAAAGAAAGAAAGAAAGAAAGAAAGAAAGAAAGAAAGAAAGAAAGAAAGAAAGAAAGAAAGAAAGAAAGAAAGAAAGAGAGAAAGAAAGAAAGAAAGAAGAAAGAAAGAAGAAGAAAGAAAGAAGAAGAAAGAAGAAGAAAGAAAGAAGAAAGAAAGAAAGAAAGAAAGAAAAAGAAAGAAAGAAGAAAGAAGAAAGAAAAGAAAGAAAAAGAGAGAAAGAAAGAAAGAAAGAAAGAAAGAAAGAAAGAAAGAAAGAAAGAAAGAGAAAGAAAGAAAGAGAAAGAAAGAAAGAGAAAGAAAGAAAGAAAGACAGAAAGAAAGAAAGAAGGAAAAGAGAAAAAAGCAGGTCCTGGTTGATCCAAAAGTACAATGAACCCACTTTATACTGTATTGTATTTTTCTTTTGTTAACAAACAACAAAAATGTTTTTCTGTTGTCTTTATGTCTAGATATAACAATAAATTAAGATCAAATCACAAATGGCAAGCAGGCATCCTCTAATCAGGACAAAAAATAATTAGTTTTCCTGTAAATCACATTTCCTATTGCATTAGCTCTCTACTCTCCAGTCTATTTTCATCTCACTGTTTTTCATGCACTTTCATATATAAAGCATACTAACACCAAGACCTATCTCCCAGGCAAAACTTCAGTATGCAGTAGTCTTTAGCTTTTGCTGAAATCCTAAATGACCAATAGCTGCCTTTTCTGGTTTGAATCTCATGGCTTTAAGTACTCTTGTTTGCCACACCTAGCTCAAGACAGTTTCTGATGCTTCCTGGTGATCATATCCAGCCTAAAGCACGATAGGATCCTCACGGTGAATTTTTTCTTGCTAAGTTTGTCTCTGAATCTGGAGCCAGAACTATTTGTCTAAACATGGATACTGAAACTGGCTTCACTCAAAGACCAACAGGAACATCTGGGTCAGAAACAATGTTATTTTATTTGGGGAAAAGCAGGAAATCACAGTTTGGAACTGCACTTTCTGCAATGTGTCAAAAACTGGAACCTTTGTCATAATTGCAAGTGTTCAGACTACCAGAAGTCCCGATATATACACACAGTGCAGTCAGTGAAGATGCAGTGTTAACTTTTGAGGATACTATTCCTCTTGCTCTTAAAGCATCTGCTCCAGTTATCTGTTGTTTGAGGGGGAAGAATATAATTCAGATTTGAGTCTTCACTAAAATTTGAGAGGGGAAAATTAACCTAACAAAATCAAAACTAGCTCAGAGTTCACTGGGATCCTTCTAGAGGACTTGTTGAATGACAGCTGTAGCTGGTTAGTGATCAGCAGCTTTCCCCTGTCAAAAATTCATGTTTCGCTGGACAGCTAACTAGTTTTTGAAATATTTCACTGATAGGAGAACCTAATCAGTTTTTCTGGATATTTTATTTATGCGTTAACTGGAGAGTATAAAAATAAAAAATAATAAATTAGACTCTGACTTTTTAGTGGCATGCAAAGGCAGTTTCTTTTTCCCACTGGGGAGCAGTAAAAGTGGCTTGGAGTGAAGAAATCCAACTTCTTTGGCGTCGTCTCCCTTCTCAGGACTTAGGAGAATGACCCTGCAAGGTATTAGATGCTCTTTTCCCAGCAGACTCCTGTCACAGCTGAATAACAATTTCCTCCATCTGACTTCTGGCTGCTAACTGAGCTACCTAAATTATCAACACACTTGCCCTCTGGCTTTTACTATAGGTGGTGCAAAGAAATAATCACCTTTAGATATCAGATTCCTGTGCTCCACTTCTAATTCCTAAAGCAAAAAGTTACACTCATTTGGTTTATAATTTTAACCTTAGTTAATAGTATAATTAAAAAATGAGAATCAATATAGACCTTGAAAATGGTTTCCTATTTCCTAACTCTCCTATAAGATGTGTAATTATGTTTTTGCAAAATGATCACTGAGTCATCTCAGTTGAAACAGCAGCAATAAAGAGGCATGAACACTAGCATACTTTGCAAATTCAGTGAAAGACTTCTTAAACAACAACATTTACCACAATATGTGCTTTTCTGAAGGCTACAAAATCTTTAAGTCATTTATCATTTGTTTTACTCAGGGCCGTCCCAGAGACTGATATATTTTTTCTATCTGTCTTTCTTCTGTTCAAGAGCATTTGTCCAGTAACATCCCAGAGTTTCCATCCTTTGTCCAAAATGCCCAGGGATGTAGATATGCACAAAATGGCTACAGAGCTCCGGAAAGCATCTGACTTGTTATGCTTTCTCGATAACCAGAGGCTAACATTTGTAGCTTTAGCTGCAGACTGCTGGGACTACTCACTGAAATCACTTGTAAATTTTGACTGAAACAGTTTGTCATATCTGGAGTCAAGGAAAGCCATTTAGAAAAATGCGATTCCAGGATAGTCGTATGATGAAGAGCTACATACAAGAAACAGAGGTTCAGGCTTCTGAGTTTCATTTGTGGTGTTAGTACCAGTAACCGTCACATTCTCCCTGAAATGTTCCTGAGGACTGTTTGGAAGAGTCCTAGGCTTCATAGGCCAAATACCAGAGAGTGTGCTGACAGCTGACCTGAATGGACAATCATTAAACACTTACACTGTGGGGTTTATTAATACAGAGCTATCCTTAGCAAATCAGGGCTGAACTTATTGGCATTCCCTCTTACAGATAAACCTTGTCTACCTCAAGATTTTTCATTAAAGGACAGATTCTAAATATCTCAGTTTGCATGAAATAAAAATAAAAACAGATTTGGAAATCACGACAAACATATGTCCATATGTGTACACACATGTTGTCATTGGTGGCTTTCAGCCTATGCTTAGCTGACGAAAGCGTCAGAGCTTGCCGCTTTTCAGGATCCAGTCCCAGACACAGTAATAAAGCAGAAGCTTGTAAATGTGAATTGAGCATTCCAGGTGCTAAGATCTTTGCTGCGATTTAGAGGACCATCATTTCTGACTGGAGGGGAGCTAATATCTTACAGGATCAGCCCCATCAGTCACTGGAAGAGAGCTGGGAGAAGACCTCAACTTATTGCAATGATTGACAATGACTCGAGTGAGAACAAACAGGCTGATTAGCCCTGGATTTATGGTGGAAAATTACTATAACCTGACTCCTTGGATGAGTGGAACACAGTGAATGTCTCTCTGTCTTACACACACTCATTCACACACACATATCTTTACTCTTTTTTCTTCCTAAGATGTAACTGCTCTGGGAGAAGGAAGATTGCATTTCTTCAATGACTGCATTGTTTATAAGAAGCTGTTGGTATTGATCAGTGGTTAAAGCCAACAGAAAGAACATGGTTTACAGTTTCCATTTTAAATGTGTGAAGACTAAATAATCTACCAAACAGTGCTGGACAGAAGCTCCCTCTCACTAGCATTTCCTTTGTTGCCTAGTATGTGGTTTAGTACTATACATGTCCCATAGGAAATCTAGGAACTGGATCTCCAAACCACAGCCAGTGGTAACTCCTTCTCTTTCTCACTGCTCCCTTAGCTTCACAATTATCTCTCTGCAACAGTAATAAAACACAACAAATTTTGTTGTCTTAAATGTTTTCCCTATATGAAATGAGAATGGGACTGGAAGTATAAGCATGTGTATAAGAATTAGGTGTGAAATAAAAAAATCCTTTTTTTTTTTTTCTCGTTGAAGGCAAAGACATGATACTTGTTCAATTTCCCTTCATTTCAGAACAAACTCCTTACTCTCTTCTGATTTAGTTCTCTTTTGAGAAGTTAAATTAACAACATTTTGAAGAAGTCCAGTAGTTTTATGACATCTTGATCTGATCTGAAATAACTTATTTGTTTTGTTTTGTTTTTTTCCGTGACAAGGGTAAATTAGTCTAAAATGCTTTTTTTCTGGCTCACTCCAAACTTAGATTTTTGATCTCTCTCAGGCCATAAAGTAGAAAGAAGATTTTCTAGCATACTGATGTTGTCATCTAAAGTAAACCAAAGTTCATATATTTGAGAAGTGTTAACTTCATTTAACCTGAATATATCTTCTGGAGCACCAAATTTTGCAGAACACTATTTGAGCTGCTCAATTGAATTTCTGTGCATGAAAGCTAGTATATACCACAGGGAGTTCATATTTTTGATTTTCCTGGCTTATTACAACTGATCCAAAATTGGAACTTTTTGAATGACTGAATGCACTAGGGAGCACTGAACATAAATGTGGCTAATGAAAAGATTTGCTAACCATAGCAATTCCAAATTCAGACAGAACGTAAGGGCATAATTTACCTGTTGATTCTCCATCAGGTTTTTCGAGCATTTCAGTGATAAAGGAACAAAAGGAGAGGAGTTTTTGAAGCCAAATGATTGCAACCACCAGGGTTCATATATGATTTTCTGTGGGAATGAAATATAAAGGTCTCTCCAAAGGTTAAAATGCCACTGGACTGCTGCCTAGACACCAAGACAGACCTTTAATTTTTCTCAAATACATAAAAAGGACAAGGAGGAGAAAGAAACATGACAGGAAACCTACATTAAACAAAGCCACTGCTAGGAAGGAAATGGTGGGTATAGATGGTAACTGCCAACCAGTCAAGCTGTGTGATAACGCTCCTCTGTAGACCTGAGAGGGGAATTGGTAATGCAAGAAAGAAGGGTTAACAATACCTTCTGGGGCTTTTATGAGCCTTACTATCGATCACAAACCTTTGTTGTCAAGGAAAAAGGTAAAAGAATATCCAGATAAATTGGAATTGACAAAGCTAGGCAACTTACAGAGAGAAATCTCTTGAGTCTCCTGTAACCAAAGAAGAGATATTGAAAGTGATACAATCAATGTAGCCCAGAAAGGCTCTGGGGAAAAATGACTTTACCCATCAAGTACCCATAGTTGAGGCATGTGGCTGGTATCAGTTTATTTAGGTTGATACACTCACTGAGGCTTCTATCCCTTCTGCATTTCCTGCTGTAATTTTGGTATTTATTTGGAATC
Source organism: Columba livia (assembly GCF_036013475.1). Taxonomy (NCBI): domain Eukaryota; kingdom Metazoa; phylum Chordata; class Aves; order Columbiformes; family Columbidae; genus Columba; species Columba livia. The sequence goes on along the minus strand of NC_088642.1, from coordinate 7,390,657 downwards.
AAATGGAGACCATGTTAATAACTTACATAATTCTACAGTCTCTTTTAGTTCTAGGGGGTATAGCAGTCTTTCCAGCAGGAGAAAAGAGATCTAACTTCGTATGAGACAGCTGTAAAACAGAGGAAAGGGAAAATGGGGTAGTGAAACACTGGAACAGGTTGCCCAGAATGATGGTAGACTCCCCATCCCTAGAGACATTCAAGGCCAGGCTGGACTGGGTTCTGAGCAATCTGATCTAGTTGAAAATGCTCATTTCAGGGGGCATTGACCTAGGTGACCTTTGAAGGTCCATTCCAACCCAAAATATTCTATGATTCTAAGACCATTAATACTTGCAAAAATGAATATGCACATATACCTCTGAGTCCGGATCTAGTTATCAGTATCCATGTGAGGATTCACCCACATCAGTCCAAAGGCAAGGATGAAGGCACTGGGACTGGTACAGTTCCTGGAGAATACACAGATCTGCCTATAACTCTATGCTGAATGGTTCAAAATTATAGCTTCATTGGAAGAGCTGCAATGCCTAGAGTGGCCCTTAGGGCATAAAACCCTGCTGTATCAAATGATACAGCTTCAGCATGTGAATATAAGGACCATAATATAGAAGGTTTTACGTATTTAATTTCCTGGCAGAGACCAAGCTGCAGTGATTTAAGCACTCGTTTGCCTTATCCAGGGCCATTTGCCTATACTGCTTTTAGCACCGATGATGATATACTAAACCCTTTTGTTTGTGGGGGTACAAAACAAGAACTTATCTCCTAATAGCAGCAGTTTTGCTATGTTTATGCCAGTGCTGCAATACATGAGGACTGGCATGTCTCTGCTGTTTTAAATTCTCCTGAATACAAGCCTTCCAGAGCTGTAAATAGAGAGAGGTTAAGGCCAGATCTTGCAGCTCAGATGAAGTTGTTTCATCGTTTATTTTTGTTCAGTTACAATCAAATTATTGATGTTCTCAACATTGCTGAGGCCACTGCATGATGCAAGCCACATGAGTGAGATAGAGGGAAACAAATAAGACAAAAATAATAATGTAGAGAAGAATAGAGCTCTTAGCACTTGCATATGCAATCGTATGGGAAATAGAGCCAAGACTGGTGCAGCAAAACTATGAATATTTTTTTCTCGTTCCCTTTAGTCATGCATGATTTGAAAATCATTTGCGTGGGAGAGCAGAAAAAACAAAGTTAAACATTTTCAGGAATGTTGAGATGTCAAAGTGCAGCTTTTTTCCCTTAAGCATATAAAATATTAAGAATGCTCAGCAAAAACCAATAGGGACGCTGCTTAGATAAGAAGATGAAAAATTAATTCTAATGCATAGAGGACTAAGTAATACACTTATTTCACAACCTCAATCAATTTTAATATTTTAGTACTTAAAAATAGTGTTTCTCCAATAATATTTTAGACATTGCTTCTGTCTCTTTCTACTAGCAATCTAAGTCAATCCATTTCTCCCTTTGCCTCTCTTACTCTTTTTCTTTCTTTCCAATACATATAAGAGACTGCCTTAGATGCATTTTCTTCTGGATAACTTTCAGTACAGGGTGATCTATGGGTTCCTCTCTTTCACAGTGCGGTATTTCCTCTCTACTCCTCTCACATTTGAGAATAAAAGGTTCTTGCAAATACACATAAGCCAAACTCGGTGCACTGAAAACACTTTTCTTCAGCAACAGCCCAGATAAGTTGCAATGGAGGATATACATACACATAGTCACTTAATTACTTTGAAAAAGTAACCCATAGGAGAGAAGTTTTCAGTGCAGACTGTAAAATGCAGTGAAGGTAAATGTGTTTAAGCCAAGCACCTCCATGTCTTTGTGACTGTCTTCTGATTACTGTTTGCATTATATAGTTTATGTATATCTGCATGGGAGTGTTGTCTCATTAGAATACAATATAGATATACTTGGAGAGGAAATCCTTATCTTCCAGTGGGAAAAAAAGGGAGGGAAGGGGGGGAAGAAAAAAAATTGCCTTGATTTACATATTGGTAATCATGTCCATAAAAGGCCCTAGCAAAAAGCAAATGCACCTTTAAAAGTAAATCCAAAATCTGTAAGTTCTGTACTGATTTCCAGGTGGGTTCTTACAGATCAGGAGATCTTCTTTTACTTCTAACATCACTTCTATTGGGTGTCTGGGAAAATGTACTTATTATAGTCATTAACCGCAGAGCTATCAGTGAAAGAGGCTAAGTTTTGTTCCTTGTACCTCCATTTAGGCATTTATCTCCACCATCACATACCTTACTCGTTCTGTAACAGAGCTAGTGATGAGTAAATAATTTCCCTTGCATTTCCTCCCATAACTTTACTTGAAAGCATCACAGATTTAAGTTGATGTGAAGAGAGAGCTCTGAAACTATGTTCCTCTTAGGTGAACAAATACTTTATTTGTGCCTAATAATCTTACATATAACTGGAACTATATAAAAACAGAGCACTGCACATCAGGAAGATGACAATGTATGCTATAGGCAAATATACCAGCCTTTACTGATCACATTTTCCTCTTCATTGCAGTAGATTTCCTGATTATCATACCATTATAGCACTTAGAGAAAGAAAAGATTGGCTAAATACTGTCTCTATTGTTATGGCATTGAAGGGTGTTATTTTATTTTATTTTATTTTATTTTATTTTATATTATATTTTATTTTATTTATTTTAATGTTATTGTATTGTATTTAGTTTATTTTAAGATGTTTACATTTTTATTTGTATTTTTTATTATTTTTAATATTTTTATTTTTTAAGCTTCATCTACAATGGCTCTGGAATTTAGAATAATATTAAATCAGATATAGATTTAAGAAAGTACAAATATTTCTGATTATATATGTAACATCTTTAAAAAAATGTAGCAGTATGGCTGACTGTGAACATTTCCACAGGAAAACACTCTTACACATTTGAAGATGTAGAACAAGTGAAAGCACTCTACAAGAGCAGCATGCGGTAACTCCCAGATATAATCTAATCTACCATAATTTCCTTTTCTTTCTTGATACATTATCATCAAAACACAAAGAGTCTATTTACAAATGTCATCCAAGTTTGTTGTTTAATCAAATGTTTAATAGACAATGATGTTTCTGGAATGTTCAAAACTACCTAAATAATACAACTGCAATGCAATCAAAACATTCCTTCCTCTGTATGAACACTTTGTAATCGCTTAAGATCAGTTCAATAATTCTTTTGCATACTTACTTATCACAAAGGGGCCTTTTTTTTAATCAATACCTGAACAATTTTTAGCGTTTTCCTTTAATTGCTTATTGTACACTTTTTTCCTTATTTTTCTCCTTTTTCCTTTTTTTTTTTTTTTTTTTCCTGTCCTGATATTAAGTTGTCTGAACCTGTTTATAACAGTCTAAGAACAATCTCCTTAACAAGGCAGCTGTTTATGAAACAGAGCTCTCTGGAGTGTTATTAACATATGAACTCTGGTAAATATGTATCTCTGCTCCAGAGACTTTAGTTCAGACACATCAGACACATCCAAGATGGATATGTAAGGAATCAAGCTAAAGATAAAATGTTCTGATGAAAAATGTTTGCTTGCTTGTACGTTTTTCCTTTGAAAAATGAGTTTTCATTATTTTCAAACTTGTATGTAAAGACTGTCCATTTTGATGATCTTTCTGATTTTGGAAAACAATACTTTGGAACAGAATAAAATATTTCTTTTAAATTCTCTGTTCAGACCTAAGCCTTTCCCTTTGAATTGGCATTTGAATTAAAGTAGCTTTTGAATGGCATTTCAATTTGTGATGCCAATTTGATACAGAACTTATGCTTCACATCAACTTTTCAAAAAGAAACATTTCATTTTAAATCAATGTTTTGATTCAATGTTTCAAATTAACCTGTCAAAACATTTTGTTTTAATTGAAAAAAACTAAAGCTACATCAGTGTTCTGTACCCATTTATTTCTGAAAGAGTTTTTTATCATTCCGACATGGTGTATTTATCAAAAGTAGTTATAATAGAATTTTCAAACACACATGAATGCTATTTGAACTAATAAAATTTATTCTTAAAATTAAATAAATGAAGTTGCTATAAAATTCTGAAGAGAAATTTGGAATGTTAAAAAAGACCTTCTTAAAATAATTTTTAATTTACCTTTGATGTACATTGAATAATTGGGCAGGTTTATGCACAAAGTGTACACATCATGAAGCAACTCTTAGATACTTACATGATCTTAAAAAGCAGTGAAAAAAATTGTAAAATTAAATAAACCTTAAAATATGTATAAATGTTACAAAGAAGTGAACTATTTGCTTATAAACTATTATGAACTATTTGCTTATAAACTTATAAACTTATAAACCACAAAAGGAAATAGTTAGGATTAAATTAGAAGCAAAGAGGCTCCAAATTTTAGTGTTAATATTATTTATGTATCTATTGAAGTCTGAATAACATTAGAATTGGTATTTTTTAAAATTCTCTCCAATTCTAGTTACAGTTTGGACTAGAATTTTCAGAAAGACCAAAAACATATTTTGTTTACTTTTTTTTTTTTTTAAACATAAGGTTTTGCTGTTATTTGCCAATTCATAATATTTTTTTTTTTTAAGAGCAGTTTTGTGAATTTCTTTCCCAACAAAATAAACACACTTTGAAAATTGCAAAACAAAAGAATACCAGTGTTATCAAACCTACTTGTCTGAGCAGAGGCAGTAAGAATTATTTTTGTTATTAGCCAAACCAATTTGCTCATCTTCCATTAGCCATGTTTCTAAAATAAGATTAACTTTAGGTCAGAGTCCTATTTGCAAACTATATAACTGCAGAAATTATATACCGTATAATATATAAAAATAAAAACAGAATAACCCTGACTACTGTTTATCCTTTTTTTCCAACTGATTTGCTTACATTCTTCATAAGAGGGCTTAATACTGCCCTGCACACGTATTATGGACAATATTTTTGCACATGAACTATAGTAATTGATAACTAAATGTTGCCCAGATAAAACCCAAGCCTATTAAAATATTTACAAATCTTAGCAGAAATAAATATGCGTAATAGACTTCATCCTATTCAGACAGCCATTTTGAGAAGCTCTTTTCTATTTGCACAATGAATTAAAGCAATTATTGTTCATTCTACTCTAAGCCCCAGAGGCTCCATTATGTTACAGTGTAGAAAGGCATATAAAAATACAGTACTCATCCTGAAAACTCTAAGGTCTGCGTAGTGGAAAAACAAACAAACAAACAAACAGAATGAAAAAAGTGCAAAAAGTGGAAGGGTACTCACAGCTGCATAGAAAATCTTTGGAACCACCAAGGAGAAAACAGAGGTTTACATTAATCAGTACAGTCTTCCAGCCCAAGGCCACAACTGACTACTTAAGGGTAAATTTAGAAAAAGAGACTTCATTAACATTACTTTTGAACTAGAGAAAGAGTGACTGACTTCTCAGCCTAGGTGGGCCAGGTGGCATTGAGCAAATGTTGACTCTGCTACTCACCATTCCCTAGTCTAATGAGCAGGTTCAGCACTAAAGAGAAACTAATTCTCTGCAGATTCCAGCCTGAGAGCAAGCTGACATAAACACAGCTAAAAACATTAGCTGGATTGGCTCTAACCTGAAATAATTTGGTATCATGAAAGCAGTGGTAGATCATCACTGTTATCAACACAGTTTGGATTTTGTCTTTCAGTAAAAATGTTCAATGTTTTTTGTTTGTTTGTTTTTATTGCTTGCTCAAAGAAAAAAAATAAACACAAAAGGAACTACTTCACCTTAATGAAAACAGAGTATTCAGTTTGGCTGCAGACTAAATATTTTTGAAACTAATTGCAGGAAAAAATGTTTCAAGTAAAAGGGTGGGGTTTTTTTCTTGTTCTTTTTTTTTTTTTTTTTTTTTCCCCTAAATTAGAGCAGGTATAAATATATTAAAATGATGGTATTTCTTGACAAACAGGTATTCTGATCTTACTTCATTTTTGTCTTCAAGATGCATGCATCTTATTTTTGTTGTTCTTTGTATTTCAGGTCTTTATTTTCAAGCTGTTTTTTCTTTACAGTATAAAGCAATGACTGAAGTAAGTCCAGGAAGACTTTACACAGGCTACATACACAAACCACTGTGCTACTCTCTCTCTTTGTTCTTTCTAGTCCTGCTTCCATATAATCTGATACTCTCATAACCTCTTATGAAACCTGGCGAACAATTTTGATTAAGCAGTTAAATTAATCACATACAAGTAGCCAGTTTTCTTTCTCCTAGAACTTCACCAAAAGGCAAAAAAATAAACAAAAAAGAGAGAGTTTCATATTGTCAACTTGTTTTTGCTACTTTTGTTCTTTTCTGTCTCCTATTTTCATGCAGCTTATTTCAACTGATAAGAGAGAAACAATCTCCAATTACTGTATTATTTAAATGATACCTTTTTCTTATTATAACTGATCTAACTTTCCATATGTTTTTAAAGTAAAAATGGAACTATTATTCATTTATTTTGTTTTTTATTTATTTTGCAGAATGGGGCTTGAGAAGGTCAGGACATTCGGTTACAGCAAATGCTGGTAAAACCTCCATGGAAAAAGGCATCATTACTGGAGTTTTTACTGCAATACGACTGTCAGCTCCTGAGTGCAATTTCCTCCTTTTTGCTGCATGCAGAGAATCTTGGAGATAGACGGCTATTTTTAAAACATTCTCTTCTTTACCATATACTGCAGTAATCAACCTCTTCAGCCTTTTCCCACTCCCCAGTGAAAGAGAAATTGAGGTCTCCCATTCTACCCCATGCAAACATGCCATACTCCAGTGAATGGCATGTGACGGAAACGGGCTCCTACAGTGGACTGGATTAAATCAGATAAAATAATCTCTGACTACAGTTTGTTTCTGATGGTCTTTGCTTAGCACACAAGATGAAGAAACAAGAAGCTTGTGCATTGTTGATCTGACCTTGTAAATAGTGTAAGAATTGGAAAAAAAATAAAAAAAATTTTCTTCCATTAGGAATTAAAAAAAAAAAAAAAAAAAAAAATTGTTATTCAGAGTGAGATTGGGCTTCCAGACTCAGATATTCAAGCTCAGTTGTCTACATAAGCTAGATGTCTAAGATTTTGCTACAGTTCCTGGAAGATCTAGTCAATAAGGGCATTACTTATATCTAACCACATGTGTATCAGGCAGCATTTGAGAGGTGTTAGAGTATCAGAACTATGCACATGGGACTGGTAGATCTGTTGTGGGACTTGGCTTTCCAGATCATTAGTTGGAGACAAGGTAAGGGTGCCTTAGGGTATCATGGTTGTTTCTATGCCTTGTGCTTTAAAAGCTTAAGCAAGCTCCACTAAATATATTATGTAGAACTGCACTGAAAACTCTAGCTCACATGTAGACACTTACATGTGTCTCAATTTGTTTGAAACTGTGAATTTAATCTCACTTCTATAAAACAAGCATCCTATCCTTATAATCACTGGGGAATTTACATATCTTTCAATGTTGAATCAAAACTAGGACTAAATCATTTCCTGGAGGTGATGTTTTCTAGGGAGCTGCCTAGATGGTATTTAGCTTAGCAAACTTGTTAGATGTCTACATTTTGGAAGAATGAACACAGGCAGGTGTGGCTGGGAAAAAAACAGAAACTAGTTAGTTCAGCAATGGTTTTCATTACCAGTTGAGCATCTGCTGCCTGACTGTAAAGCATGTGTCAAGACGAGTGAGTAGAGCAGTTCAAGCTCTGAAATTAATCTGATGTCATTTTTAGCTAGTTGCCTGTTTGAATCAAGCCGAGCTGAACTGGAACCTAGTGTAACCTAGCATCTGGTGGTGGTTTGTGGCAGTAGATCTCACACAACTTGCAGATCTCCAAAGTACAGGAAGGTTATACGTTGGTTTGAAGGGATTAAACATAAAAATAGTGTGTTCCACCAGCTAAATCTCTGTTGCTAAGAAGATCTTTCTGTGCTTATCTTTACAAGTGTGTCAGTGGTCCCATTCTTTCCAGTGTCATCTTATTTTTAAAAGATGTTGACAATAAAGTCTTTCAGCATTGTATCTTAATGCCATCTTTATCAGAGAGACAACACAAAATAAGATGACCTCTGTGGCCTTTCTTATAGTGATAATTTGTAACACAAAATTACAGCCTTGAGTTTGAGATTGAGCTTTTTCTTAAGCATTCTCCTCTGATCTCCATTCCTTATTGTTCCCAACCCTTTTAGATATGACACAAGTTAATTGATGGTCAGTGGCCTGGAGAACTGTTGATGTGGATTATGACACTCTATATTGGATAAAATGAAAAAAATGATTATTGCTCTATCAGTATCAACTCCTTACTTTTATAGTGGCTGCAACCAAATGATATCATGCTGAACACGAGTATGCTCCCTACTTTCTCCAACCAACCTATTTAAAATAAATAATTAAACATGTAATAAACATGTTAAATTACTGAATTTCTGCTAGGTACTAATATAGTACAAACTATCCATGCAAATAGATATTTAGGTAAACTGTCTGCTGGTCCAGTTTCATTGGCTTTAATCAGTAAAGAACACAGCTGAGGCTTCCCAAGGGAAGATGTTGGATTTTAAACTGATGCTGTGTTTGAGTTTCGCCAAGGAGCCATGATGGACTAAACCTATACTCAAACATTCTGAGGATATTCTCCCTTCTTCATATGTTTGTGTGTTTCAAGCCATTTCACTTCAACAACAAATTATGGCAAAATATTTTTACTTCCATATGTTAATGTTTAAATGTAATTATTTAGGGGCAGATTCCAAGTAGTGGGGAAACATTATGTTGGGAGGAAGGAATGTTTAATATAAAACCATCTTTCCCTCCCCCATGAATAGAAAAGAAGTCTTACTCTACCTCTTACTTCCTTCCTCATGCCCTCAAAATGAAAATGAAACAAAACAAACAACTATTAATATATAGAGAGAATTTTCCTTCACTAATGATATTCAATTGTTCTAAGAAGAAAAAAATGGTACTAAGTATAATGAGATGCCAAATACAAGAAAAGCCATGCTGCTCATCTCTAAGCCCTTCTGTTCCTTGAAGTGAAAACTCATTTTAAGAAGATTATGCTGCATATATTAGAAGATGGACTGATATTCTGCATTCATACTCTACTGGGGCTTTGGCAGCAAAAGAGAGAGAGAGGAAGAGACGTAAAAGAGCAAAGCTAAAAACCAACATTTGTTCCTATTTACCTCATATACTAACATGAGGCATAAGTATCATTTCATTCATTTAGGCTTGAATATTTATATAATCTGATGGATTCTTCAGTTGAAAAGGAGTGATACAGTACTTTTTATTAGTAAGGGGGCTACAGAGAGGAATAAGGTGGTATTTGAATAAATTCAAAATTCAACATGAGCTATACAATTTTCCTGGTTTACTGGGAAAAAAAAAAAAAAAAAAGAAAAAAAGGCCTTTGATTAGAGAAGAGGGGCTCAGATTTCCCACAAAATGCTTCCAGAGTTGCAAAAAATGTAAAAAAAATTAATCTTTAATTATTTTACTGCATGAGAGGTAGGGAATATACTGCTACAGAACGAGTAGCTAAGAGTTCCTTAATGAATTTCTAATGAACAAACCCTTTTCAGTTCATACTCAAAGATATTGCTGGGGTTGGAGTTGAAATTTTAAATAAGAAATTATGTGTCTGTTCTTCACTTTAATTATCTCTTAACAATATTTTTGCTATGGTAATTGACTATAAGCTTTTAATCTAATGATTTGTTTAAGGTAGGAAACAGCACATGTAAGATTTTTGGTTGATTTTTGAACAGTTATTATGTCAGCTTAGGAGTAAATTTTGCTATCTGCTGTTGCATATGCAGGAGTTGCTCTGTCCAGAACTGTTTCCTAGACACATCTAATTTATTTTTCAAAAGGAATTAATACAAAAGTATGTTACTGACCACATGTTATATTGAACTCACATTATGTTAAGTTCCTACTGTGAGTGAAGGGCTAGGCCAGATGACCTCGCACTTCACTAGCACAAATTATTCTATTTGTTTGGCAGTTATTTTGTCTAAAGTCTTGTCACCTATTTTATTTAATTTTATTATTTATTTTTCATTCACTTAGTTAATAAGCACCTGATCCTGAGTTGTTACATTTTGAATGATGTGTGAATTTTGCACGAGAAGAATAAGCTTGAGTTGCAACTAGACAAAAATAAATCGGACATTTATTGTACTTTACATTTTCTGCATTTTGCAAAACTAAAGCACACCTAGCACTTTGTTACTCTCAAAAACAAATAAATGAAGAACATTTTTCCCCATAACAAAGCTATACACACACACACACCCCATTGCCTGTAGGTGTTACATATACATATACACACACACATACGCAAATACATAAATACACCGAGCCTGAGATAAAACAAATAGTTTTTAGGTGCAAAGAAGTTATATGTTTAAAAAGTCAAGTACCTAAGGTTTAGAGACCAACTTAATTTTCATTTGTGTCTTTCATGCTTTAAAGTCTCATTTTAGTTGCAATGCAAAGGATTTAGACTTCTGATTACTAGGCTACCACTGAAAATTAAATTTGGATTCCTAAATCATTTATGCATTTTGAAAAACAAATGAAACCAAACTCTTCAATTGTTTAAAGTGTACATATATTTAGACAAGTTAAGAAGAGTTAAAATGAAGCTCTTCCATTATTAAACTTAAGTGCTCTGCTATGCTTGTTTAATGAAATTTAGAGAAGAAAAAAATACATTTTAGACATTTTAAGCTCATCAAAATACATGTGTTTTTTAAAAAAAAAAAAAACAACAAGGTTTTAGTTCAGTTTTCTAACAGCTGTTTAAGAAATTAATTGAAACAAGTGTTTTGTTTATAATGTGTTATAACAAGAGAGAATATAGATATATCTGGTTTTACTGAGTTACTGAGTTACTGGTTTACTGAGTCTATGGTACTCCTCTACTCAGTCTAAACCTATAATGTCAGAGCTAAGGCACCTGATCAGAGTAACTTGAAATGCAGTTCATGAAAGCAGTCTTGAAAACATGTTTTATGCATGCCTATAGGTCAATAATGTTACTTATCATTACAGCATACTGGCATGCAAACAGAGCCTGAGAAAGGACCACAAGGCAGTAAGCAAAAGGGAAGTACAAACAAATGACAGCTGAGCACTGCAGTGCATCTGTTTGGTAGCAGTCATCAGTTTGTGAGTAACTATGGGAGAAGCTGTGGAAGAAATGACCTAATGACCACAGATGATGTTTAGAGACCTCTGCAAATTTTGTGGAATAATAGCAGAAGAAACTAGCTAGCTATGGGGTGAAGTAAATTATTCTGCACTAAGCAGTAACAAAAACCAAGAAAAAAAATGAAAACAAAAACACTTCCTCTTTCAAAGCTCTCTGATGCTACACAATGTTAAGAAAGGCTTTAAAATTAGCGCAAGAAACAAGTGTCCAAATTAATGAGATTGTATTGAGTATTTTGTTTATTTATGGCTGCCACCTCAAATTTTAATCAGATAAATCAGTTCATGTTTTCCCGTAGAAGTAATAATAAAAGTACTCAGGCTATATTACCCAGTGTGCCACACATAAGAAGGAATGAATCACTGCAAACACTCCTGCAGGAAAATAGTGTATCTACCTCTAGGAAACATTACTGCACAAAAAGGCTAAATTACAGTGACTGTCAGCCATACCAATCACAATCCAGGGCTGACTCAGATTTTCCTGGCTTTAAGGATGGGAAGAAGAAGAAATGCCTTCCAATGCCTTGACCACTCCTTGACTACAGATGTAAGAGAAGTTGTATTTGGCAAACTGGACCCCAGGGAACTAGGAAAATAGGAAGGAAAACATGAAATAAAGCCAACAATGAAGGAGGAGATACTAGAGGTCACACCATGAATTGGCATCAGATCTCAATGGTTTGGTAATTGCTTTCCTTTGAGCATGCCTCTGAACACGGCTTTGCAAATGTCGGTCCACAGAGTGCCCTTAGGTGTTCTGTAGAGACAGTCCTCTCAAAATAGCAAGCTCAATATCACATTTCTTGAGCTGACACTCCCTGCTTATTGCATTCCAGCCTGTTATCCCTTAAGAGTAGCATGAGATGTTACTCTGTTTTTCTCTTGGCTAGGTATTTCCTTGGAAGAATTGTGACTACATTTCTTTTGCCGAAGAATTCACAACTGAAGGAGATTTTCCACAAGAGGAAAAAAATGTTAAATTCAGTTTCTGGAAAAATGCAAGATTCAAGCAATCTGGAAGTCTTTACTTCAGGAGGGTACAAATATGTTCAAATGAGAGGTTGTAAATAGAAAATTCCATTTGTATACTTAGAAAAATGTAATTTTGTTAAAGTTTCTTTAGTCAAGGCAACACGTAGTCTAGTTGGCACACTCGAGATACAATAATAAGCTGATCTTGAGAAACATAACTGTTGCAATAGGTCTTCTGGTCTGTACAATCTATCCAAACCAGTTGGATTTCTAAATAATTGAAGAGGGGATTAGTTCTGGTGTTATCATGACAAGAGGATGGTTCTTGTGTACCTTCAGGCTGATGAAGTTTGTGTTTGACCATCCTGTCCATCTAAACAGTAAGACTTCTCTCCAGATTTGACTGAGGTACAAATTTGGCTCAGCTTTGGCAGCATAGCTGCCTTTGGCTTTTTTAAATTACTTGCAATGACCACAGAAGAAGTCTGATTTAGGTGCTACAGCTAAGTGTCTAAATTAGGATGGCATGAATCTAGTCCTTAAAGATTACGATTTTCCCTTGAAGAGTGGCTAGTACGATGGAAAGTTCTGAGTAAAACTGTAATACAAAATAATATATAGTAATAAGGTGCATAATGATAAGATATTACAAATCAAGCCAAGTGACATCTCTCAACTAAAAAGCTTGTTTTATTCGCTTTTTCCTGGTGTGGCTTACAGCATATGTTATCACTGTTATCTGTGTAGTATAAATATTTATTTATGTATTTATGTTTTATGCTTTCACAGGCCAGTAAAAACAAATAACTGAACAAGTTTACAGGCAGCTACTTCAGTGTTTAAGGGAAATAATAGTCTGCAAATGTCCTGCTTTGTAAGAGGACTGAGCTGAGCTTCTCCAGGGAACCATTTATAGTAAGTGAGCTTTTTCCATTTGGGTGCTGGGAACACAGTCTTTGAGTCCCTTTTTTTATTCTTTGAAAAACAATGAAAACAGTGAGATTATGTCAATGACACTGAAAGTTCTCAGTAGTTCTTCCTTTCAAGGATGGAAATGCTGTATCATTTTAAGAAAAATAAATTACAGCAGTTCGCCATCAAGATCTGAGAAAAAGTAATTCAGGCTTGGTCCTGACTGACAAATAATATTAATGAAACTTACGGCTCCTGGGTTTTATAATAAAAATATTTATCATATTTGTAAAAAAATTCAATTATTAAAAAAAATAATTACTATTATTATGTATTCTCCTTGACTTTCCCCCTTTTTTAAAAAAAAAAAAAAAAGGTACAGAAAAAGGAATAAAAGATAAGGGAACTTTGGAAAAAAAAGTGAACGCAAAAACAAACAAGAAAGCGTACTTCTAGGAAATATAAACAGAAAAAATAATCAGTGGTCCTGTTTTGGTTAGGTTTTTTGATATTATTTGTTGTTTGCTAAAATTGAGATCATTTAGGGGACAAAATGTTTTATATGTGAAGCACACTTTAACTAACTAACTAACTAACTAACTAACTAACTAACTAAAGACTAGGCTTTACTTCAAAATATTTACACAGAAAAAACATTCATTATTTCTTTGTCCCCAGGGTTGCACTTGGTCCAGCTGTCTCCTTATTATGATTTCACAGAATCACAGAATGTTAGGGATTGGCAGGGATATTGAAAGTTCATCCAGTCCAGTCCAATCCCCCCACAAGAACAGGAACACCAATATGAGGTTACACAGAAAGGTTTCCAGGCAAGTTTGAGTGTCTCCAGAGAAGGAGACTCCACAGCCTCCCTGGGCAGCCTGCTCCAGTGTCTGTCACTCTCACTGTGAATAAGTTTCTTCTCATATTTAAGCGGAACTTCATGTGTTCCAGTCTGTACCCATTGTCCCTTGTCCTATCATTGGTTGTCACCGAGATGAGCCTGGCTCCATCCTCATGACACTCTCCCTTTATATATCTGTAAACATTAATGAGATCACCCTTGAGTCTCCTCTTCTCCAAACTATAGAGCCCCAGCTCCCTCAGTCTTTCCTCATAAGGGAGGTGCTCCACTCCCTTAATCATCTTTGTTGCCCTGTGCTGGACTCTCTCCAGCAGTTGCCTGTCCTTCTTGAACTGAGGGGCCCAGAACTGAACACAGTATTCCAGATGTGGTCTCACCAGGGCAGAGTAGAGGGGAAGAGGAACCTCTCTCGATCTACTAACCACCCCCCTGGGGTGTATTAACACCCCAGATACCATTGGCCTTCCTGGACACAAGGGCCCAGTGGTGGCTCATGGTCATCTTGTTGTCCACCAGGACCCCCAGGTCCTTTTCCCCTGCACTGCTCTCCAACAGGTCTTTCCCAGCCCTCACAAAGGGGTTCTGTTTCACTGAAAGATTGTTGCTCATATGGGGTAGTTTCCTGTTTATCTTAGAGCAAAAATCAGCTGTACAACATGTCAGGAGAGGCAGAGCCGAGGAGAGGGGATGGCTGGAAACAACACTGTTGTGGGTTCCTGCTGTGCCAGACACCAAACGTCTTGTTTAAACCTTGACCAGTTTTAGTAAATCAAGGCAGCAAAAAAATGATGAATAGGCCCATCTTTTCCTCATTTCTGTTCCGAGGTGTATAAATGACCATGAAGTCCCCTGGGAGGGAAATCTGTGTAACAAGTTTCTAGCCATTGCTGTCATCCACTTCTCCAGAGTAAGCAATTTTATCATAACTCTTCATCAGCAAAGCCTTTTATTTCCTTGAATAAGCTTTTTTCTGTTGTTTGTTCTTGTGTTTGTTTTGTATCTGTTTTGGTTTTGTTTGTTTGTTTGGCTTGGGTTTTTTGTGTGTTTTTTTGTTTTGCTTTGTTTTGTTTTTTATTTATTTAGTTTCTGGTTTGGAGTTTTTTGGGATTTGTGTCTGTGCTTGTGTGTATGTGTGGGGGTATTTTTGTCTGTTTTCATTTTAAAGGTAGAAGTCAAAATTATTTATTTTCTGTAGTACTAAAAGACGAAGGAAAAGCTCACTGAATAGTCCATTATGTTCTTCTACCTCTTTTAAGAGGTTCAGAATTCAGCTTTCATTTTGATGGTGTTTTAACAGCACTTGATTAAAAAAAGTAAACTAATTACAATGGAAATGCAGCTCTGCAAAACTTTTAGAAAAACACATTATTTTGTTTTAGGGTTCAGTTAATATACATTCATTTATCATCTTTATAAGAGATGTACAGGGCAATGATGAATAATCCCTGGCTTCCAATCAGGAAATGCAAATTATTCTTCTCTGTCTTTTTATTTTTATTTTTATTTTTTTTTCCCCCAATGAATAATGCATACTAGTAAATTCGAAGTAAGAAAAAAAAAATGGTGCCAAAAATCTGGTAGGACGTAATGACAAGCAAGAAATATAATGTGGTGTGATACCAAAAAAAAATCCTCTAAAGAGGAATTAAATACTGGTTTACTTCAGTCACAATTACATCATCAACCTTGAATTAGGGGAAAGTCTGCAGAGTATGAAAGTAAAAATGGGGAGGGGAATATGGAAAAGTTCACCATGAGAAATAAAATAGATAAAATCCAACTCCAAATTTTGGAGGCTTTCTTTGGTTTGGTTTAGTTTGGTTTGGTTTGGTTTTATCATAGGGCCCAATATCCTGTCGCCTAACTTCAGAGGTTCATCTGTTTGTGTGAAAGACTTTAATGAGAACTGCCAGCAATCTTGACTCTCTATGAAGAGAGGCAAATCTGCATCACAGAGATCTTAGGCTGTCTGAACTTGCTGAGCTCACAACCTTCTTACAGAATGGATTGAAGGAGTTTAAATTGATGAACTGAAACATGGACTGGATTTACATGGACTGGATTTAGGTTACAGCTTCATCCTTCTGGCACGCACAAGAGTCAACTGTAATGAAACTGGCTGAATAATCACAGTTTAAACGTACCACAAGAAGGTCTCAGTGGAAGACATATTTCTATGCACATACAAGAAACAAAGAACTATATTGTAAGATGTCATTAGTTTCTGTAGAAATATCAAAACTAAGTAAAAGCTTACTCTTCTTCAGACCCGGCTTCTTATAACAGAGCTCTTGACTTTAAACCACAGTGCTGGCATATCTGAATCATAAAGGGCAGAGACAAAGCATTGTAAAGTTTTTTTATCTTTCTCTTTCCATTTGGTTTGTGTTTCAGTTGTTTTGTTGTTTTTAATTTTCGTTTCCCGCTCCCACCCCCATCCTTCCTTAAAATCTTAAAAGTGAAGGATTAGAAAAACTTTGGACTATAGTGCCCATGCTTGTCTCTGTTGTAGTCACAGTGTTTGAATCCAATCTTACTTCCTACAATGAAGAGATAATCCATTACCACTAATTTAACCACCAACTTGATACACTGAAGGCTATCTCCATCTGTGCTCTCTAAATGCCAGGATAACTTTGACAAATAGATTAGACAAGAGGAACCAGACTGCAGAATTTTAAGTGCTGAATTATTAAATGTAACTTGGCAACTTGCAATCACTTTTTTCTTTTTCTGAAGTCAGACTGATTTTGGAGGGCCCTGATTTAGAGCTCCATTCCTCTGTGGCATTTGCTTTGTGAACGAATCTTAGAAGAGTTTGGTTTACTTGAGATGGTTGAGCAAATACATTAATACACTTAAGAACAGATTTACCTTGCCTTTTGTTAAAAAAAAGGTGCAATTTGAAAACCTCAAATATTCATAAAACTAGAGTTAAGTTTTAGTGACAGGAGATCCTTTAAATTTTAAGGCTTTTTGTTGTTTTTAATTTTTCATGTAGGCTTCTTAGCTGTCTTAAAACTCAAGTTTTTAGTTCTGATTAACCATACAAAACTAGGAGACAGGAAAAAAAATGGCCAAATAATTGCAGGAAGAACTGAATACTTAGTTTTGGGGTAATGATAAGCTGACCTAAATATCTTCTGTATGCGTATTTCATTTTTCTTACAAAGCAAAGAGAAAGAAAGTCTGTTTCAGTTCTGTCTACATCAATTTTCCTTTGGGTCTTTTTGGTTTCAGTGTTTTGGTTGTTTATTTGAGACTGTAACTTTAGCCAAAAAAAAATAGTATTTTAGGAATTACAAGGCAACCAAGGCTTTTTTTCCCTTAGAAACAATTTTCTGTTAAAAAACCCTGCTTCTTTTCTAAGAAGTTGAGCTTTTTATTGCTAATAATTGATGACTTATATATATACATATGTGTGTGTGTGTGACATAATAGATAATATACAATACATCATTCAAATACATATATATGTCATATAATTTCATTCAGAGGAGTGTTTGTCATGAAAATGTAATAACCCATAAAAATATAATAAAATCAAGCACAACTGCATCAGTAGATTTACATAGAAGAAAAAAAAATCCTACATATCTATATGTATATGTATGAAGTTTCCATGAAATATCATCCAGACACCACCAAAATTGTTGCTTCCAAGATTTGAGTACTTAGAGATAATTATAGTAGTTAAGCATGTGGGAAGAGGTTTAAAGAATATGGGTTGCTAAATCACCTTGGATTTCAAAAGGTTTTGGATTGCTACACTTCTGTAGATTCCTTCAAATTTCTGAGCTCTCACTACAGATCTATGAATATGTCAGACTGCTGAATAACCATTTACATCTTGAAGCCAAGACCTTCTGAGCAACCACTTGAAACAAGAATGCTTCTGCCACAGAACTAGGAAGCAGTTGTATCTCAGCCCCTACTCTTTCTGATAGCCACCATCATTGCTAGAAATGACAGTTTTTGAGTTTCTTATATTTGACTGGAATAATTTCTAGTTCTACTGCTAAATTACTATTCTTTCAGTATTGAACAGATTGTTTGAGTTCCTTTTGATAAAAAAGTTCACTCACTTTTTTATGCACACATGAGCATTCAGGGCATAATCATTAAGATGGCTGTTGATAAACAAATCCTGTTTTCAAAGGTAAGTTTTCTTCTCCTTTTAGTAACAGGATTGAAATTATAGTTTTTATTCTGTTGACTTGCACATTGTCTTGCTGCTGCTATTTATTTCTTCCCATCTCCTTCCTTTCTGTCCCCAGGACCACAACAAATCCCTGGCATCAATTGCTTGTGTATAAAGACATTTAACGGATAGATAAAAACCAAAATCAGGTTATTTTATTAGGACACAGCAAAATGTCTTCTGGCATGCCTTTAAAAAATCAAGAAATTGAGGCAGGATGAGACATCTCATTGTGTTAGAAGCCAAAATATATTTATTGTCCAAATGTAATTTCAGTTTTATTACCCAGATCATAGGTCATTGGTTAGCAGATGCTAGGCAGGGAATCTAACAGGTCAGCTAATAGCCTCCCCACTGCCAAAATTAACTAACAGTCAAAAGGTTTAATAACCAAAGGTCACAATAGGCTGTTCAAAGAGTCAGTAGGAATCCAGCTGACAAATTATCTTCTTCTGTTCTAAGGGAAATCCTGCCTCACCTCCCTCCGTGATATAAAATGAGAAATAGAAAAGTAAACTCTTACTCCAGGCCAAAAAGTTGATTTTCACAGCTTGCTGACATCTTCCAAAGAGTACATTTCCTATCCTAAACCATTCCTTGTGCTGTTGCTATTTATTCTGAAACCAAAACTGATCAAATTAGTAAGTGGAGCAAAAGCACTGATTAGAGGATTAGGAGTGAGTGGAGATTTTGAGGTTTATTTTTATAAAAGGATTTGAGAATATCAAACAGAAGAAACTATGTAAGCATGTAGAATCCTTGTAATAATCAATTTTATGTTTTCCTTTCAGTTATTCTCCCAGTCATTATAGGGTTAACAAAAACTATTAAAGGGAGGATTAGAGTCCTCAAAAAGATTAAAATATAGGAATTTACCATCAAATGATACCAACCCATCAATCTTGACTCTAATTGCTAGAGGCATACAGACAATTTACAGCCTTGATACGTTGCTGGTATTTTCAATTAAAAAATGACCATTAGTGAACAATGAATGTTTCATGTTTATTGAAATAACATTTTTTTTTTTTCCCTTACCTTTGACTTTTCTCTGAAGTAGGCAGAAGCTTATTTTGCACACCCTTAGACATGACCTTACAAAACATAAAGGTCTGAAACAAGTATTATGGTTATGGAGCAATTTTGAGCAGTGAGGATAGGGAGACAAATTTTCTTTACTTTCCCTTTACTAAGATCATTCTTATGTGCCCCCTTATTCACACAATGGAAGAATTGCCAGACCTTTTCAAGCCCTCCTGTCATTCACATCATAGGGCTTTGTTCACGCTTTATGTACAAGGTCTGATGTGCAAGAGGATTCAGGCTATGGTGTTAAAGTTAGTGGAGAGATGGACCGGGTTTGGTTGTGCTTACCCTACCACAGTGCTGGTCCTAGACTTAGCTTGATCTTCACACTAACTCAGCTCTCATCAGTCATGTCCATGATTCCTACAGAGGGATGTGTTTGGCTTGCTTCTTGTGCCTGAATTATCCTACCTAGCTGACCTCCATTCTAAATGTGAATCAAGTCAACATCTGTGTGAATAGCAGATGAGTACAGTCTGGAACGTGAGTCTGAGTACCAAGTGTAAAAACAGAGCTACACTCTGAGCATGAAAACATTATTAAGCAACAGGAGTCAGTTTCCATAGCCAGCTTTTAATGATGGCCCAATTTCAGTCACTGAGATTTCATTTTAAACAACAAAAACCTCCCCTACTTGGAGAAACTTCTTTCATAGCCTGTAGAATCACAGCTAATTCTGTAGTTTTCAAAATATTCTTGTATCTGTGTGCTGTACTGAAGTTAAAATAATCATCTCCTTTAAATTTCGTATTCATGTCCTGATTCAAAGACTGAGAGAAAAGAAATAACATGTGAATCTCAGGACCAATGCTGCAAATACATGTGTAAAAGACAACATGACCATCACTGCAAGCAAGCACGAGATACTGTAGTAAACAGACAAGCCCCTAACAAAACACAGTGTGAACTCAACACACCTATGTCAGCAAGCAGAAGATTTATGAAGAAACCGCTTGACTAGAAAAGAAATGAAAGCAGCTACAAGGCAGGGCTTGTGATACTGTAGCAAAGCACTGCCAAAAATTTGAAGTTTCCAAACTGGCAAAGAAATTTAACAATCTCAAAAAGAGAATGAGAGTCATTGATCCTTGTGAACTGTAGACCACAATTCAAAAGAAGTCCTTTTTCTTGCATTTTTAGAGATATGCATGTCTTCATGTTTTCAGTTCAAGGGATTCATGGCACTGAAATTCATCTGACACATACATTTTAGAAGAAAAATTGTGGTTTGCTGTGAATGAAAGCTGGTAAAGAGTACAAGAAGGAATGTAAAAAAAAAAATAATTAGAAAGCTATGTTTATTACAGAACAGTTTGGATTAATAGGTGGGGCTCATTTGTCCAAACATAGATGAATGGATCAATAAATGCTTCTAGAAGTGACTGACTCACTTTAAGATATATATCAAAGCTAGATTAATATGAATCAATCTCTCTGTTCCTCTCTATTCTGGACTCTCATGAAGGAAATCTTAAGTAAGTAGATCAGACTTAGACCTCTAAATTTTAGACAACTGGAGTTAGTGGAGATGAATCACGTACTTATTTGTGATAAACTAGTCCTCAAATAACCCAGCTCAAAGGGACACTCACAACACATTGAGGTAATATAGCACAGTCAAGGGTATGGCAGTCACTCTATCAAAAAGAGAAAAATATGGAGAGGTTTTGCTTTTCAACAAAGTACCTAGTACTTAATTAACATATAGACGTTGATTTATTAAGCATAAATCCCACAGTAAACATTGGTGCTTTAGTTGCAAGTGACCAAACTTACTTGTTGCAAACATTCTCAGTTTTTATAATGTTTGGGTGATGTGGCCTTAGTTTCCCACTTAGGCCAGAGCTTCTACTGAAATACTGTGAAATACTTCAGAAATGAGAATGTGTAGAACTCTTAGGCAGGTAAAGAGCTATTCCACATTCAAAGACTTTCTCTGCACTTGCACAGTGATTTTGGTGTGGACTCTTGAGATGAACATTATATTAGCATCCCTTTAAAACCGTTCCTTTTCCTAGTCAGCAGTTTTTCTCTTTTAGTCCCACACTTCCCTTGGCCAATTACATTAATGTGTGTTTGTCAATACTGAATTTCATTTGCTGCATAACAGCTCAGAGCCCAGCAAATCTTGTTGAATTTTCTTTGCCTCTTAAGCCTGAGTTCTTGCATCTCCCCAGCTCTGTGTTGTCAGCAAAACTTAACGCATTTACAATCGGTGTCTTGATCTCGGGCAATTACAGAGAGAAGCAATAGCAGGTGCAGGAAGCTTAACAAGAGATGGATGTTGTACTATCGTTGTGGTTCCAATCCTGCGTTACTATCAGGGTTGTCAAATTGGTTCAAATTAAATTGACATGGTGGTAGAGTAGGTATCACACAGTTGTTATAAATCTGAGACTTTCTTGGCTCTAATGCCTTGATATGAGGCAAGGGGAAGGAGACAAGCATGTGCAGGGGCAGCAGAAGAAGGTGGGAGTGAATGCAGGGAAAAGGAGAAAATAATATGCTTTAAATGGCTACCTACTACATCTGTGGATTGTCACAAGATAGTTGATGAAGACATGCACAGTTCAGGACACAGGAAACGCATACATCATTATTAAATAATTTTTGCTATTCCAAAGATGGAGAATGAACAGGCTAGATCTTGTGTAGTATGAAAATCTCTGTAACTTGATGCCACATCACCCAGTTTTTCCTTTGATAAAATAGCTTGAGTGATTCTTCTGAGTCATTATACCACCACAGAACTGACATTGTCTAACTGTAACTGAATGCTTCCAGATATTTTTATCTTTTAGTATTCAATAAACACTACAAGACTACTTTTCACATATTAAACTCTTTGAAGGACTTATGGAAGGGGTATTCCTTGTATGAAATATGAAGAAGGTAAAGAGCATGTCAGAGTCATATATTTCTGGGCACACACAATGAAAAGAATGCTGATCCATCAAACAAGCCTGATGAAGTATTGTCTATTCACTAAGGTATCCAAGTCTGGAAGATAGTCACTCTGAAGTCCAGACAAATAAATATTTCCAGAATATGAAGAAAGCATCATGTGACTGCTTAAGGAGTTCAACAAAGAAAAATACGAACTCTTAGGCTTGAGGAAAAATAACTCCAGTTAACAATAAGTGCTGGGGGTCAGCTGGCTGGAAAGCAGCTCTGGCAGAGAAGAACTTAGGTCTTGGTAGGCAAGAAAATGAATATGAGCCAGTAATGTGACTTTGCAGTAAATAAAAACAACGGTATTAGGAAAAGTATTGCCTGCATATCAAGGGAGATGATCCTTCCCCTCTACATGGCACTGCTGTGACATCTGAAATAATGTCTGTGTTTCTGGGCTATGCAGCACAAGAGAGATACGAGTGTACTGGACCAAGTCCAGTGAAGAGCCCCAGAAATGGCAAAGATATTGGTGTTAAGCTGTCCACACAGAGAGTATAAATTTAAGCTTCTGTAGTAGTCAACAGATGTTGATCTAAAGAGGAAACATAACACCCATTTTTAAAAAGAGAAAAAAGGAAGACCCAAGGAACTTTGGGCCACTCAGTCTCACCTCTGTGCCTGGCATGATCATGGAGCACATCCTCCTGGAAATAACATTAAGACACATGGAAAATACAGAGGTGATTGGTGACATCCAACATGTCTTCATAACGGGCAAGTTGTGCTTGGCAAGTTTGATGGCCTTCTATGACAGGGTTACAACACTGGTGGAAAAAGGAAGACCAGTTGATGCCATCTACTTGGGCTTGTGCAAAGCATTTGACACTGTCTCACACAACAGTCTTGTCTCTAAAATGGAAAGACATGGATTTGGTGGATCCACTCAGTGGATAAGGAACTGGCTGCCTGGTTGCACTCAAAAAGTTGCTGTCAATGGCTGAATGTCCAAGTGGAGACCAGTGATGAGTGGTGTTCCTCAGGGTTTGATATTGAGAGCAGGTTGGATGGGGCTTTGAGCAACCTGATCTAGTGGAATGTGTCCCTGCCTGTGGCGGAGGGGTTGGAACTAGATGATTTTATTATTCTAAATACATGTAGTCCAGAAAGATATATACCTGGTCCTAAAACACACATCTAAATTTTTTAAGCCGAATAGCTCAGTAGGCTTAATTATGTTTGTGAATTAGCGGTTTGACTCAGCTGTCTAAAATGAAACATCTACTGTCATTTGAGATGATGAGAAAGTATGAAACATCCATATCAGTCTGGCAGGACTACACAATGCCCATATTTATGGGGATATAGCAAAAGATTTGGAGAGGAGGTTAGTTAAATGTAAATACGCTCAAGTGACTTGCACCTGTCTATAGAAAAAGCACATACATCCCACCAATTGTTTTACTGACCTTGTGTGCTTGATGAGTAGAACCTCTGTGTTAGATAACATAGGCCTGTGAGAAACTCTAGACACCTTATCACTATGTCTGAGATTCCTACTTAGTTGTGAGAAAGAGTGGGAAGCTGCGCCTGCTTGAAGCTTGAAATACAGGTGAGCTCAGCAGGCCCGGTGATCTTCCAGCAGGGCTGAACTTACCAGTGTCTCTGTCCCCGCTTGTGTCACCTCTGCCTGGGAACTTAGGTGCTACTTCGTAGATCCCCCAGTAGAGAGGTAACTAAAATAAAATTTGCTCTCTGCAATGCATTCATGGCCTCTGGCTCTTTTTGCAAAGTGCCTACGCATATGTGTACACATGATACCTCACTGGACTGGAATTTGGAAGCCAGAAGCAATTATCTAGAGCATATTGAATGACATTGAACACCTCTTTTAAACAGCTCAATCAAATGTCTGATTTCTTTTGACTGTAACAGGAGATTAGAAACATAGTTCAGTTAGACCTTTACATCTCAATATCTACATTTAGGTTTTCAGTCTATGAGTTCAATCTCACCCAGTATACCAAGGTGAGTTAGATCTCACTCAAGATAACATGGAATGAATGTGTGCAGGAGAAACATTTCCCTGATAAAAAACACATATTTCTGACAGAATAATATAAGAAAATGAAAGGAAATAAAAACAGCCAACCGGGTTACCTCATGTTCTGCACGTGGAGAATTCTCTTTTCTTTTTTATCCTTTTGTTATCCGGAAGGTAGTTTACTCATTCTTAGTGTTCTAAGAGCCTTCTCAGGGTCAACAGGTCCTTCAGTAAATCAGCAGTTAAGGTACTGACCCTGACTATGGCCTTTACTTCCCGAGCTCTAACCATCCTTGTTGTCCATTAAGTGGAAACAAATGGCCTGCTCATGAACCAAGGTGTTTGATGCTGCATCCAGTGTTTTAGGGTAGAAATGAAACTATTGTTCCCTGACTAGGTTATAGTTCCACATTTTGAAGTATCTCCATGTGAGAGGCATTACTGTTGAGGGGACTCCTGTGTACAGACTAGCTTTGCTCTTTGAAGAAAGAACCATAGAATCATAGAAGCATAGCATTCTTTTGGCTGGACTTTTAAACACCTTCAGGGGTGGTGATTCTACCACTTCCCTTGGGAGCCTGTTTCAGTTCTTCCAACCCTGTCCATGAATAATTTTTTCATAATATCCAGTCTAAACCTCCCCTGGGGCAACTTGAGGCCATTTCCTCTTGTCCTATCACTTGCTACTTGAGAGAATAACACCCTCCATGTTGCAACCTCCTTTCCGGCAGTTGTAGACAGCAATAAGGTCTCCCCTCAGCCTCCTGTTCTCAAGGCTGAGAGCAGAAAGCTTGTCAGCTTAAGAGAATATTTAACCATTAAGGTCATTATCATGAGATGGACTTCCTTTTCATCTCCATCCACCTCCTTTAGAAAACAAGTCTTTTCCATAAGGACTTATTGAAGTTACTATGGATTGAATGCCAAGCACTCCATATTTATCTTTTTGATAGATTTAGTCAAGCCATTTTGTTTAATTTTCCATATGCTTCACTCCAAATTGATTATTTCACCACCATCACTCACCTGCTTTTTTCTCCTCTTAGCGTGACCTTCTCCATTTCTAGGCTTTGCTTTACAGTTACAATTATTTCATCCAAAGGTTTAAGTGAGATTGAGATTATAGTTCTATCTGTTAACTACCTATCCAGAACAATTTTAAAAAGTGATATATATACACATACACACCTAAAAATAGATTATATTCATGGCCTCTTTATCATAGCCACCTTTTGTTACCCTACAGAAGAGAATATGTTACTTAATAAAGTTGAATCCATTACTCAAATATAAGTTCTTTCACAGTTACACACTGCTTTCTATCGGATTCCTGAATTCTGACATAAGTCGTTGACTTTGGTTGTGATGCACTGAAGTGATAGTTCATTTCTGTGTAGCTGTCATGAAAGCACATCTATAATTAGAGTTATTGCAAAATACAAACAAATCCCGTGTCAGGGAGGATTCATTTTGATAGTTGTTTTATTGAAGTCTAGAAAAACAGCCTGCATGTCTACAAAGGTAAGGAAGATTTCCAAAATCTTTCTAATAGCATTTTGTTTAAATTATTTTTCATTTGTTTGTTTTGGTTTTGGTTTTTAACTATAAGAATTAAAAATAATATAAAATTATATTTTTTTCAGTCAAAACCCAGATGTAGCCTTTACAGAAAATCGTTACCAATAGTACTGAAGAACAAAGTTTTGGCCAAATAAAGCCAATGCAAAAAACCCCTAAAAAATTATGGTAGATAAAGGAATGTAGTCATGATGGAAGACACAATGCATTACATAGAGCAAAAACTCAGCTGAAATATATACTGCGGAAATATCTGGTTATCTTGTATGATTCTCTCAGGGAATGTTGGGATATTGTCCAGCAGATGTTTCATTGTTCAGACATTTAAAACTAGATTAGGAAAAGCAATAGCAAAGTAAATGCAGTGAATAATTATTCAAAAATGGATTAGATTGTTAACAGAATGAATGAACTGATTCAGTGTGCCTTATTAAATATTATATATTTGATTGCTATGATCCTAACATACCCTACAATCCTTTGTAACTTGGTTGTATGTTTTTAAGACATTACCAAATGTAATAAACACTAGGAATGTGGATTTAATTCAAATCTATCAGTAAATTATGTCTTTTGTATATTTAACTAAGAATTATTAAACTAATACTAGGATGAAATCACTGTCCAGATTATGACATAGTTCACTGGTGTCTATCACCTTTATACTGAATGTTTTATAAATATATATATACACAAAGTGCAATAAAGAAGTTATTTCAGCTGCACCTTTCACAGTGTATTTCTCTATGTAACATATCCTTAGAACAACCAACTCAGCAAATGTTTTGGTTTTTCATACCCCTATGCCAACTCTAGGCTTCTAGAAGACATTATGGTCTCTGTCCCCTGAAAAATAAACATAGGCCAGCTACCACAAAATGGAAGCAACTCCAGATAGAGTACTGAAGCATAAACTATTTTTCCAGTCAGGGCACTATGATTTGTGTGCTTATGCGGATGTGTAGACTGTGTATGGTGGTAAGAGAAAGCTGAAGACTAAAGAGAAGAAATGAGACTGCACTTGAAAATTAAAATTACAACCCCACCAAAGGCAAACCAGAAAGAGTACAGAATTTTAAATAGGTTGGTAGATAACATCAGCTCATTAGCAGTTCTATTACAGCTTACAGTGGTGTGTTTTCTCTGAGCACAAAAAAAAAAAAAAAAAAAGCAAAGCTGATGTGTTTATGTGTATGTGTCTATTTGTGTATGGAAGGAAGCAAATTAGGCAGACATAGCACAAGTCATTTTAGGACAGTCTGAAAATTTAAATGCGTCCTTCAAGACACTGGAGCTGGGAAAGGGGAAGATTGTCAAAGCCGATTTTCAAAAACGGTGCTATATCTCAGGTCTCGCGCAAGACTTCTACTGCCTCAAGTGGGCCATAATTTCTTCCTATTTTAAAACCATGCTGTTCAAAGTAATGAACAGGTCCAGACAAGTGGGAGCTAGGGCCTTGCTCCTGCAGCCTGTGCCACAGCAGTCAAGGTCAATAGCAAAATGCAAAACAGAACAAAGGAAATTATACAAAATATAATTATTTGCATTTATGAAAAAAATACAGCACTTCGAAAAGTAGTGATTGGTTTTGTTTGTTTGAGGGAATTGCTTATTTGTTCATTTCCCAGTTTTCCTTAGAAGAAATTATGAAGCCACAAGGACAAATCAGAGATGTTGCAGTACCAGAGAGAAAAAGTCCCTTCCTACTTTAAGACTAAAACTTTCATTTCTGCTAATAGATGCTATCATGAAAGGTCCAAGAACACTATTTGCATAAAATCTTATTGCTGTTGTCTCTGTGACAAGTCAGTATGTATCAGCTTAATAAAATGAAGACTGAACAACAACCATATGCAAATATTAAAGCAAGTTTCCTTGGAGACAGGGAAATGATTGTGGGCAACATAAATGTGAACGAGGCTTAAAAGATTTTACTGGGATACCAGAAGAGAGAAGCACTCAGATTTCAATGATGGCTTCAAACAAGACGACAATCATAAAAGCACATGTAACTTTTACTTATTTGTTTTAAATTCATGGGGGTGCTTGTTTATAAATTGTAAGAAATATATATTTCTTCAAATGTTGTTCCCATTTTGTATTTTACAAATCTGTATAACCGTGTGGAGTCTAGTCACAGTGATCACACATGGATCGATGCATCTCAGAGTAGCACAATTAATTTTTCAGTGAGATCACTTTGGACTTCATTTTTGCTTGTAAAAGCAATATTTTCTTTGCTTTGGGAAAAAATATAATTAAAGACATGGCCCATTTACTATGTATATCCATTTTTTCAAAAAGCATTTTGGTATCTAATTCACATTGAGTCAACAAAACCTGAAGCCAAATTCAGTTCACTCACTGGTTCATAAAAAACAACTTCTACTCAAGGTGAGAAAGCCAGGCAACATAAAATTTTAGATACAGTAGTTTTAAGTGGGATGAATATGTCCCTGCAACCATTTACCATCACTGTAGTTTTGTCTGCTAGATGCTTCCTACTAAGTATAGACATGAGAATGAGTTTCTGTGATCAGACTAATGCTCCTAATTACCTTTAAAGGTTCATTTTGTAGTGTTCAATCACTGGTGTAAGGGACACTAGGAAATTAAACACTCTGTCTTCTTCACACTGTTCAGGATCTAGGTAGATTTTCACCTCCTGGGTCCTGAGACAGTATGGACATGGGTGAGCACGTTTAACTATCTCTTTATTAGAATACAGGCAAAATTTCAGCAAGTATAAGATGAGATAACTGTACCAGATTGGGTAGAGTGACACTATCCAAAGTCGCTGTAAAAGCATTAGCTAATAGGTTCTTTCTTGCTAAGAGGAACTATTGGCACATTGTGAAGAAAGAAAAAAAAAAGGAAAATAAAAGAAGGAAAATAAAAGGAAGAGTGAAAAAGAGAAAAGAGAAAGTAAAAAAAATAAAAATAAAAAATAAAAAAGGAAAAAAGAAAAAAAGAAAAAAGGAAAATTAAAAAATAGAAAAATAAGAAACAAAACAGAAAATTAAAAATGAAAAAAAGAAAAAATGAAACGGGAAAAGAAGAATTAAGAAAAGAAAAAATAGAAAATAAATAATAAAATATAAAAAAAAGAAAAAAGAAAAAAGTAACAAAAAATAGAGAAAAGAAAAAAAAAGAAGGAAAAAAGGTGGAAAAAAAAGAAGAAAACAAAAGGAAAAAAAAAAGAATAAACAAAAAAAAGTTGATTACTGAATACCTGGAAAATACTTATTTCTTGAAGTGTTTTTAAGCCAGAAAAATACTTAAATACTGCTTACTTCTATAGTTTTCCATCGAGAAACCCATAGGATGAAGTGCACCATAATGGAGACACTATTCATCTATGAATTGTTCTGGATAGAAGATTGAAGGTAAAATTAAAATTAGGCCTTACAAAGAACATTCACGGCAGTTATCACGTGCATAGATGCTATCCAGTAACGATTTATATAGATCTAAAAGACCTCAAAGGAAAGATTTTTATTTTATCTATGAATTGCAAGGAGAGTTATGGATAATTCAGATTCAGGTTTGGTGAAGTAATTTACTGTTTCTCACTTATCACAGTAATGTTTCTAAAACAGGGAATATTTGCAGCACTTCATAGCAATTATGCCAGAAAGTGATTTAGGTCTGAATTCCAGTGGAAACAATAAGGAACATCTCTCCATTTGGGGTTTATTTCTCCAGAACTGGCTGTTGTTCACTGGTAGTGGTGTATTTCAGGAGTCAGAAAAAAGCAAACAAATTCTGGGCAGCAGTCACGTCACACAATAACCTCACTCCTGCTATATGTAAAAGAAGTCTACTATTATGTAATTTATTACTAGCTGTATTACATGGTATGCCCACCACAGCTTCTTGCCCTCACCAATGAAGCCAAAGATACAGAAAGACAAGAGAAAATAAAAAGCAAACCTAGGATGGTACGTATTGAGTCACGGCCTTCCCCTCCCCCCTCCAAGAGACAACTGGAAAACTTAATTAAAAATAAATAAATAAATAAATAAATAAATAAATAAATAAATAGAATAGAATAGAATAGAATAGAATAGAATAGAATAGAATAGAATAGAATAGAATAGAATAGAATAGAATAGAATAGAATAGAATAGAATAGAATAGAATAGAATAGAATTGTTGCACTTCTACTTGATAGAAGTTATTCAAAAAATGTTGCAATCAAAGGCCGATCCATATCTGAATGAACATAAGGACAGGAGAAAATGTGACTATGTGGGTAAATGTACCAGGATATTTTCTTCCTTTATATGTCCAAAGAAGGATCTCTTTCACAAGAACAGTTATTGGAACAGTCTGAATACTTTGTCATGTTCCACAATGAACTTTATTCCTATGATTTCTGGTGCCAAGGTATTATTTTCACTTTAAAGAATTGCTTTAAGTTAGTAAGAAAAAACTCAATGTTTCTCAGTGAGTATTATATTTACAAATATATAACTTTTATTTTATTAAAAAAAATAAAAACAAAAACAAAGCAAATAAAAACCACCACAACCAAACAAAAAACAAACTACATAGAGGAGCTTGTAAATAAATTTTAAAACCACATCAGCAAAAATGAAGCAAGTAGATGGATATCATGAGAATCTGGGATTTATGAAAACTGAAGTAAGGCTCTAGAGGCAGGCATAATCAAAGACAAGGAAGCAATGGTGACAGAAATAATCTAGAGTAAATATTCATTTGTATTGCTCATATATGCATAAAGCCTGTTTTGTTGCTGAAACAACATTATTGATTTGAATTTTTTTTTTTCAGAGAGAAAAGGGGTTGGTCATAGAAATATGGATAGATACTTTGCATGAATTGCATTACATACATTCTTATGTTTCCTTACTTCAGAAACATGACATTGAATAGACCCCTGAGGGTCTAGTAATTCTAGTCTCCTAGTACTCTGAACACACTAAAATCCCTTTTGCAAGTCCAATTCCATGCCACTCTGGTGAAATATTTTCCCATAGAATTATTTGCAATTTGCTATTTAAAATCAACATTGTTGTGGTTTAACCCCAGCTGCTAACCAAACACCACGCAGCCATTTGCTCACTCCCTTCTGGTGTGATGAGGAAGAGAATCAGACTAGTAAAAGTGAGAAAATGTGCAGGTTGAGGAAAAGGCAGTTTAATAAGTAAAATAAAAGCCATGCACCCAAGCAAAGCGAAACAATCAGCAAATAGGTGTCCAGCCATTGACTGGAAAGCCAGGCTCCACTATGTGTAATGGTTACTTGAGAAGACAAACACCATCACTCCAAATGTCACTCCCTTCTTTCTTCTAAACCCATCTGTTATTCTGAGCATGATGTCATATGGTATGGAATATCACTTTGGTCAGTTTGGTCAGCTATCCTGGCTGTACCCGCTCCAAGCTTCTTGGCCATCTCCAGACATCTTACTGAAAAGTCCTTGACCTGGTATAAACATTGTTTGGTAACAACCAAAATATCAGTGTATTATCAACGTTGTTCTCATACTAAATCCAAAACACAGCACTATACCAGCTATGAGGTAGAAAATGAATTCTTTCTCAGCTGAAACCAGGACAAATATCTAGATTAGTCTAATTTTCAACACTGATGAAAGAAGTCTTATTCAGAAGTAGACTGAGAAGCCTCTTTGATTTCAGTGGCTCTTCTGACTCCTGAAGCCTCAGTGTCAGAGACAGTAATTTTCTTCTCCAGATTGTGTACAAAAGGAAATTTAGCCCTCCTTAATCCAGTGGTCTTCAATATCCACTTTTGATACTGATTGTGAAAATGCTATTTTACAACAGTGTTCTGGTACTGATTTTCCATCAAATATCTGTAACTGATAGTTGATTTTTACCTTATTTCTTTCTCTTCCTCCATTCTGCCTATAATTGTGAATCTCTATGCATGTAACCACCCTTGAAAGTATTTTTTTCATGCTTTCATCAGGTTTGAGCCAGGCCAATTGAGAGGAGAAACTAGTGAAATGGATTTGCACCATCAGGATAGCTGCATTTAATCTTGTGATTAAAATTTAGAGTTGACAGTATGCAGATGACTCTTGTAGTAGTAACCAAACTATTTGTTTAATATTTCTGTAGTGTCAAAATGCAGGTAGACATGCATACTCTGTTTGTTCCCAGAATTATAACCTTTTGAAAAAGACAGTGCTACTCAGAAAGTCTGTGGATGTTCTATCCAGACTGCAGAGACAACAGTCATGTTTGTTAGTGCTTACACACAAACACAACCTGCGACCTGAATACTTACGAACATCAGGGCAGCTAAAATAAATCAAACTAGAGGTTTGCCCAGCTCAGTCTCCTCTCTCTGACAGAGGTGTAAAGCAAATGTCTTGTGGAGGGTAAAAAGATCAGTACAAGTAGATGAAATAAAGTGTCTCTAAATCCTTCTTGATCTCTAGAGGTTCCTGAACTGGGGCAGTGTCTCAGTATTCAGTGGTCTGAAAAGGATTTCTCTGTCAGGAACCTTCCCAGTCTCCCTAGAAAATGTGTACCTTGTTGAAATTTGGCATTCAAAACAGCTATAGCAAAGAATAATGCGCTTTTGTGCTGCTAAGGTGGTCAGTGTCATTGTCAGTGCAATGGACAATGAAACAGGCAAATCTCGAAAAGAAGAAACTCAAATGTTCAAAAGTAGAGCTACAGGTTAAGCCTCTCCAATATCTGGCTGTAGATCTGAGAAGCTAAATTTCCACAGACCTAGCAAAGAGAGAGACTTATATTTGTATGTTACACCAAGTGCAGGAACAAGGAGTATATATTCCAGCCATAAACTAGTAACTCTCAAAATCATTTCAAAACAGTCTGGAGTGCTCTTTAAATAACCATAGGCACAGTGGTATCTTTACATTTCAAACTATCTCTACTGTTAAAATAAGAGAAACAGATAAGTAAAGTCAGTGACTTTGACAAACATGAGTCAGATTGTCCTCTGCTAAAAAGCAATAGCGTTCACTGAAGTTTGTGAACAATCCAGCTTACACCAGGCAGAGGTTTGGCCCAGTGATGCCTCTTCAAACTATTTTAGCACAGCATAGAGGTTATACCCGAAGAGTACAATCATAAAAATATAAAATCATAGAATGTCCTGAGTTGGAAGGGTCCCACAAGGATCAGTAATTCCAACTCCTGTCCCTGTATAGAACAACCCCAAAATTCACACCAAGTGTCTGAGGGAGTTGTCCAATTACTTATTGAATATTGTCAGGCACCAGCCTGTTGTGACACCTCCCTGGGTAGTACAGGCACCAGCCTGTTCATGGACATCACAGCTCACATTCAATGACAGTAGTGGAAATGAATAGCACTTTTATGGCATAACTGATACAAGCAATTTCAGACACCAAATGCAAAGTTAGCAAATCACCTCCCAGTAGTGCCTCTTTCCCTCCATGGAATACAAAGGACTCTCAGTTGATAAGCTCAGCAACAAGCAAGATTTGTCCAGCACTAGATGTTTTTGCCTTTCTGTCAGTTATGACAAAACTGAAACACAGTAAAGTTTGACTAAGCAGGTACACTGCTGGAACACAAGCCCACTTAGCAAAGCACCTCCACTACACTCCCTAATGCTGGAGAGAACTACCCACAGTGTCCCACAAGTCTGATGCCACCCTGAGGCAAGTTAGGTCTGGAAAGAGCCTGACTAAATACATTTATTTATTTTATTATTTTTTTCTTCTTTCAAGAATGGCATAGTGAGTTGCTCTTTCTTTTGAATTTGGGAAATAAGCATCAGTTTTAATAGAGCTTGACATGTTAAACAACCAAGGTAAACTGTGCTTTCACGCTGATTATATGCATTTTGGACAATTTTCTTTCAGTGAGGATTTTATGGGGGGAATACCATGCTTCTTATTTTTCTCAGTGTGATGCAGTTACATCTTGTAGGGCTCTGTATAACATGTGCACATCAAAACACATTTGACTTCTTTGACAATAATATATTTTGGGTTGGAAGAAAAATTAACCACTGCATGACCCAACTATGTATCCCGGGTTTGTTTCAACCTTTGTAAACTTTATATTGCCAAGCCCAGAATTACCTGCAAAACCCCAGCACTTTTTTTTTTTTTTTTTTTCATATAATTTTCAGTAATTGGAGCTCTGAGTGGTTCCAAAATTCATTATCTGGAAGCAACTGGTCTGCCTTAAAAGATCTTTGCACTGATCCAGAAGCTGCAATTGGTTATTTGAGAATTTGCTTCACTGGAATGAGAAAACTGAATATTCAGCTATTTTATCAAGTTGTAATTGTAGATCTCAATCCTGTTGCTGCTGGATAGGTGCATCTGTCAAAGAATCAGCTGTTGTTTCTATCAGTTGTAACAAGGCGGCCAAGTGAATAGGTGAAACTGAACATGCACATCCACACACACAGTTCTCATGACATCACTAGAGCTGAAAGCCAGGTTTCCAAGAACATGTAAGACAATATAACTACTTTGACTTAAATCTGCTATTCACAGCCAGAGCAATGTGAACAGCAATGGGAATAGCTGTTAGAATGTTCTTTGCCCTTTGCTGGGTGTCCACCAAGAGCTCTTGATTATGGAGAATCAAGTCTACTGGACACAAACAGCAATCCACAGTAAAAGTAAAAGGAATATAGGTTATAGAAAGCTTTATGTAGGGCTCAAATTGATCCAGGTGCTGTTGCTTTCTTCCTGCTTTGTCTTTCTTTTAAGTATGATCCAAGCAGTAATGACAGAGGGAGAATGTAAGAGAGAGATCATATAGGTTTTGTTGCATACTAATACTGCAGAACTGACAAGACTTTTTTCTACAAAAATCTTAGAAATATAAAATAGTCATAGCTTGTGTTAATATTTGCCTGAGCTTATGGAAAGGCTGAGTCACTTCTCCAGAAGATGAAGTGCTTTCTTGTTATTTTGTGGATCAACAAATTTGCACTTCACCAGACAAGCCTGTCTCTCCCTATATAAATATATAACACTATAAAGATAGAAGATCATATGGCTGTGATTCAGATACCAAATGATTCAGTTGCATGACAATATTGAAATTCTACTGAGCAGATCCAGTCTCCCCAGTTTAGACTTCTGAGTAACTCAAAAGCTACAGAAAGCTGAGACTTGCATGATAGCTAATGCAAGAATTTGGACTGTTTTTAATGATTTATGTTGCATGGGGTGCAGTATATATTGAAGGAAGAGTTAAATGGAAGCCATCAAGCACAAAGAAATGTCTTTTGAGAAAGGATTTATAGAATGACCCAGCAGATGGACGTTGTCTGATTGTAATCTGCATATGAGGGCAAGGCATAGGGGAAAGATACTAACAATCAACACTAGAGTAATTTGCCTGATAATAGAAAATCAAAGAACTGGAGAGGCAAGCAGCAGCCTGCAAAATTCATGCAGATTTAAATCTGCCTTATAATTAGCCACAACAGTTAAACTGGGAAAAAAAAAAAAAAAAAAAAAAAAAAGACATCAAATTTGAGAAACACTTCTGTAATATACAATAAAATGGCAAATTTTATATAAAAAAGGAGGCCTAGATAGTGGGGAGAAATTGAAAAAGCTAGAAAACTACTCATAATCTGAACAGTAAAAATTTTGATATGATTAGACAAGCATCTGTGACTTTACAGTCAGTACAGGTTGTAGTGTGATACTGAAATAAAATTGATGTACAATATGCTTGCACAGAACAAAGCCATCATACAAACATATACTTCAGGGATGGGTTGAATGACACTCAAAATAATGTAGTGGTAAGAGAAGGATTTGGAATTTTGTGCTCTGCATGCATCTTTAATTATATTTTAAAGATGAAATGTACCAACATCTTATCCCATTTTGGGCTATGTATATGAAAGTTAAGATTCTCTGAAAATTAGTTCAACCTAGTGCAAGACTATGGTCTTTGTCTGTCTTTGAGACCGGATCTTCCCATGAGGTGAACTCAAGTCCTGGTCTGTGAAAGCTCCTGATGAGAGGAACTGTTACATTTTTTTTTCTTATGCTTTCACCCAAGTTTCCTTCCAAAGAGGAAAGATATAACATTATTTAATAGAAATAGGACTCAATTAAGATTGGATCCAGGAATAAGGATTGTATAAGGCACTTAAGGCTAATCTGCCTGGAGTGAAAATACTGAAACATATGCTTGCATTTTAAACTCCTCCCTGAAGTAACAGGACATTAGTGCCTACACTGTATTCCTTCAACATAGGTTACCAAGTACTTTGCACACTGTAAATGGCTGTGCATCTTTATTCAAATGAACATTCAATTTACAGTGCTTTTAAGAACTCTCGTGCTGAGTAGTGGTTAGAAATTCCTCCTAGGCTACCAAAGGTTGTAGAGTACAGTTTAGGGACTGGTGAATTAGGGGAAAAATAAACTAACTTTCCTAAGGTCCTGAAATCTGTAATTGACTGAAGGACAAAAATCTTTCATAATCAGCCCTTTGATCTGTGTCATGTGTTCCTTTTCTTCTGTTTTTGTCCTATTGAGTTAATACTATGTTTTTATTTTTCAGCTAAAAAAAAATAACCTGAGTATGTCTTCCTGATTTTGCTCATTCCCATGTGGTTTCCACTGTGACTAGAGAAAAAATAATATTGCAAGTGTGCTTTGAATTAATATATGTTTGTAAAGAGATTATTGTAGACAAAATGTTCAGAAATATGCTGAAAAGTCTTTGGGTTTTGCAGAACATATTGTATCTCTGTGTTCTCTTTTGAGTATCTGAGTATTCAAGTAATTTAATACCAACACCTGGCCTTGAATCTAGGTAGGATATAGGTACACATTCAAACAGGGTTTATTGCAATAGATTAAAAATTTCCTATTTATTGATGCCTTGGAACCAATAATCAAGCTCTGCTTAACCAGAAGCACAGTCAAAAGTTGGAAGTGAAAAAAATAAATAAGAGATTTAACTTCTTGGAATTAATTACCTTCCTATTTTCTCTCTTTTTAGTTTTCTTTTCCCCCACAGTCATCATGATAAGCATCCTTTCTATTTTTAGACAAAGGATAAATGACAATACACAATAAAATAGAACAATTCTGAACATGAACCTACTGTCCATTAAAATTGCTACAAGACCCTGCATAGAATGGCCACCAGCAGTGTGTGCAAAGTGGAAGAGTATTGGTTAGAGAAATGAAATCTAATTTTCTCACCTCTCTCTCTTTTTCATTCCTTCCTCAATTTATTAAATACTTATTAAGAAGAAAACAACAACAACAAAAAAGGGTAAGGGACACTTGAAACTGAAAGGCAGCTAGTTCAAAGTCCCCAGAAATAAACTGTAGATGAAGTCTAGCATTGCTTTTCTAGAACAGTTGCTAGAGATTATAACTGAACAGCATTTAGAAGTTACAACTAAATGTATCTGAGCTTTCCATTGTCATTTATTTATGCATACATTTTAAAATAGGAATTACTGTACTTCATTTTGAATGGGGCTATGACTGCTGCTGATCAAGTTTTGAAGCATCGTGAAGCATGGTGTACTGCAGAGACTAGACCTGGTCTTGAGGAGATACTTTATAATTAAGAGGTCAGAAAGAATAAGTTTCATGCTTGTGAGTTAGAAAAAGAAATAATACTGGAATTTCAAATAGTGTAAGGTGTAACTTTGGTAGATAAAGAATTTTGCTAGTCTCTTTTTCTGGTGAAAATGACCCCACTTCGTATTCTGAACCAAATAAAATCTTTATTCAAAACTAAGAGTTATTTAATGGGAATAGACACTGACCAAATTTCAGTGCAGAAAGAAGTCTTTGGTATTTTTTCTCATATGAAACGGACAAGAAAATAACTTACCTTCCAGACACGATGGTTTTCCCACTGTATTTCCTCACCTGAATTTCTCTATGTTGTATCCCCTACAGGTAAATACTCTTTTTATCTTTAGCACCACTATTACACTTCATGTTCATTCCTGATGTAGAGTTTTCTTTTAGGACACTGTAGTAATCAGAAATTTGATGATGTTCTTGGAAAAGCACTTTTCATGGAGTACATTACTACCAGCTGAAAGTCAAAAGGCAAAACCACTCCTCATTTTTCTACCATAACTTTCTTATGAAGATTTTTTTTTTGTTAAATATTTAATCAAATCCAGGACCTTTCACTTGGGACTGTCGTTAGCCCTTCCTTTCCAATTCCAATATTTCACAGAGTTCTGAAGTATAAAGTGCTGGCTTTCTCCTCTTCTCTATTGATCTCATATACATTCACTTATAACATTTCACAGAAGTCCACTTCTCATCAGCACTAAAACGTTTAATAGAGGGTAGGAAAAAAAAATAGAATTAAAACAAATTCTAAAAATTTATCTGCAATATCTATCTCTCAATACCTTAATTCATCTGTCTAAAATATTCATTTAGTGATCAGTCTATCCATCAGCCTATATATCTATGTTAACTTTCACTGTAGAATAGATGAGACAACATGGAAGAATATATCCCCTCAAAATCGAATGTCCAGTTGGTAGCTTCAGATAGAAAAACAGATTTTCCAAATATGCAATTCAGCAGTTAAGTTCAGTAAGATTATTTCCACGGTAAAACACCAAAAAAATAATTTGGGTATTGCCAAAGTTAACAAGCCAACCTTCAGCCCTAAGAGATATGTTAACTTACTTACAAGTAAAAGCCTTCATTTCACATTCAGGATGGTATTAAAATAGAAAAAAAAAAAAAAAAAAGGATTAAAAAAAAAAGTTATTATTATTTTGTGTGTCATAGTTACCAAAAGTAACAAAGTTCTAATTTTTATGTAGAAATGGAAGAAATCATTTATGCACAATAGCATACAGTGGACATTCCCTACATTTTAATCAACAGGAATAAAGAATCAAGAAATTTTATGCATTTTTTTTCATCCCATTTCCATGTATCTCCTAGGTTTTGTGACTTTTTATTAGACTTTTCTTTTTGTTTGATTTTTCTTTTTATTCTTTATCTGTATTAGATTTTCTTTCAGATATTTTAACTTGGTTTAAAGTTTCAGATTGACACTGAGTGCCCTTTAATATTTTTCATGTGAGAAATTATCTTCTTGATATGAGTTTCTTTAGCATTCATGATTATGCATGAATGCAAAAGAACAAACATATGCCCTTCCATCTGTCCACTCTTTAGCCTGGAGATTCCCACATGGTTTCAGTCTCCCCATCTGGAAAGTCCTACCAGGCATCCAACCATCTTCATCTTCCATTTTTGTAGATTCTCCAGCTCTTCTAAAAGTGACTTATACCCAATGCGCTTTCTTGGTAATAACAATGAAAGATATATTTACTTGACAATAATGGTTTAGCAATGGTGACTTGCAGACATGACATGAAAATGTTCCAAGCATGGTGCACACATCCTACTCTGTCACACTTTACTTTTTAAATTGTGGACAAGTCATTCCTGCCTGTAATTCCTTCTTTTTTTTTTCCCTACACATAGTTAGACTCTCTCTCTCTCTCTCTCTCTCTGTATATATATATATATATATTTGTTTGTTTGTTTGGTTGGTTGGTTGTTTCGCTTTGAGGAAGAAGTTCAAGACTTTGAAAATGGACCAAAAACTCAGTCTGTATGGGCTTAATCTGGATGTACAATCAGAAAATACAACTGTCAATTCAGTTCGGTCTGATAGAAAGATGACTTTTTTATATTTCCATGTATAATAGTGTAAGTATTCATTATTACAAAAAATTAGCTGGACCATTCTGGATATTGGATTGGTCAATTTATTCTGCTCCTATCTGTATCCAGCTTACTTTATTATAAGATCAAAATAATTATTTCATGAAGAGTGGGCTATGCTGTTTGCCCACTTCTGTTGCAAGTGAAAAGTCTGAAACACTCAAGTATTATGTTCCTTTTGCTCTTTCCTTTCCCTTTAAGTCCACTTCTAACCCACGTACTTTAAAGCGAGCAGAGCAAAATATTCAGGGACTGTACTGAAAAATTTTCGCAGGACACTTTAAGTCAGTCTCCTTTGGCTAATTTGAAAAAACAGGTTTTGATTTAAAATAGAAGGATGGCATATCTCTCCCTGGGAAAAAACTCACATCCACTAATATTCTTCCAGAAGTGAGTTATGAGAAGAAACCTCAGAAGGATTAGAGACGAAGGTTAAATTCCGAGGCACTAATTTGTTGAAAAGGTGAAGGTGGCTAACTAAAGAAAAAGAATTAAAAATTGATAGACCAAGTCTGAAATATCTTTTCTTCTCACTGAATAATGATGATAACTTAAAGATCTCAAGAAGAACAAGTTCCATAAAATAAAGCAAGGTTGTTTCCCTTATGAAATGCTGGTGCAGAGTTAAGGTAAAGACAAATAGGCATCTTTTTATCTTTTTAAGTTGTTGTTATATGAATTCTGTCTATATCAATTTTACTTTAATAACTTGCAAGATTAGTAATAGAGAGATAGCTTCCACTTTAAAAAGTCCGATAACTTTTTTGTCTGTAGAATCATAGAATTGTTTATCTTGGAAAGGATCTTTAAAATCATCAAGCCCAACCATTACTTAGCACTGCCAAGTCTGTCACTAAACCCCATGTAAGGGGATAGTGACTCAACCTTTTCCCTGGGCAGCCCTTTTCAGTGCCTGACAACAGTTTCCATGAAGAAATTTCTCTTTATGTCCCAGCTAAACCTCCCTTGGTGCAACTTGAGGCCATTTCCTTTTGTCCTATCGCTTGTTACCTGCGAGAAGACACCAACACCCTCCTCCGTGCAACCTTCATTCAGGTAGTTGTAGAGAGTGATACAGTCTCCCCTCAACCTCTTTTTCAACAAGCTAAACAGCCCCAGTTCCCTCAACCACTCCTCATAGGATTTGTGCTTCAGGCCCTTCACCAGCTTCATTGTCCTATATGCTTTTCCATATTCAAAACAGTTTTGCCTTCAAGCATCCTCTGTATAAGAGACCGTTACATTTGTAGACTCAGACCAATCATCAAATTACCAAAGTTTAACAAATTAACACACATTGTATCTCTGCTTATGTAAGTCCTTAGGAAAGGTGAAATACTGAAAGGTCTTTGAGATAACTTTCTTTATGACTCCTCTGTTACAGACTCATTACGTGCCCATAGAACACAACTGAATCTCAGCTGATGCTTGGTTATAACATGAGCTGCAGGGACCTGACTGTATTTACAGTCTCAGAATGGCAAACGTATCCATCAAGACAAAGTTCCTATGCAAATAGAAAAGGAGCAGCATCAGAGAACAAGATTTTATCAGAAATACTTAGCGGTCCTCATGTCAGTTGGAGGTGCAATAAAGTTGAAAATGTAAAGTGTGGTACCAGTGAAAACCTTGACAAGGAGGTTAAAAACCAAGAAAAAATGTCTTCCTTTTCTCACATCCCCGGCCCCAGCATTCATTTTTAGCCAAATATTTCAATTTACTTATTGTAGTAGAGAAGTTTAACTGATTAAAAGGCAGAATGTTAGTGCTGTGCTATTCTGATTTCAGGCCATTGATTATGATAATAAAACATAGAATACCAAAGTTTTTGGTAAGCAGAAGTCTCAGGCTCTAATACACACTTAACCTTATTGATTACTCTGATTTATGAGATAATAAAAGTACAAACATATGCACACACCTTTTTCAAATAAGAAAAATAATCTGTCTTGGGCTATCTCCTCCTTTGTGCTTTCACAGTAATTCAAAAGTCATAATAGATAATGGGAAAACAGTTTGCATTTCATGAATGACCTTGGAAAAGTTGCCAGATCTCTCTGTAATGCAGTTCTATCACAGGGTAGGAAACATTGTCCATTGTCCTGCTGTAAACACTGGTGAGATCATATATATATATATATATATATATATATATATATATATAGTGGGGTTTTTTTTAATGAAAAAAAAGCCTACTCTTTTTTAGGAAAAAAAAAACATAGAAGCAGACAGTGTTACGTTAAAATGTTTGATTTCAATATCTGGGTGTGTTTTGGTTATAACTTGGCAAATTGTTTTGGAGAAGGAGTTCTGATCTACTGTCTATATATAAATGGGGTTAATTTTAGCTGTCTGTTCTTTTTTGCAGTTTGTCCATGTAATCTTCAAAGAAGTAGGCATGTATTTCTTTTCTTAATTGTAAGCAGTTCTTCTGTGGTAATTGGAGATCAGTATGGTATTTGGATCTGTTCATATTTGTGAGACATTATGTGCTCCAGTACAGAGTCTTGAGCAGGATGGTTCAGTGGATCACAGTTTAGACACTGTCACCATCCACCCAGTGTGTCTCAGTGGGGATCTCACTCTTGACATAACTGATGAGGGAATTTCACGCTTTTCATCCAACTCAGCTGTCACTACAGGTGCACACTTTCCCAAAATGCTTATGAAT
The DNA here is from genome assembly GCF_036013475.1 of Columba livia. Lineage (NCBI taxonomy): Eukaryota > Metazoa > Chordata > Aves > Columbiformes > Columbidae > Columba > Columba livia. The sequence goes on along the minus strand of NC_088642.1, from coordinate 7,348,444 downwards.
ATGACTTGTCCTCAATGGGCTGTATTCACGTATCAGATGTTGGATCCACCAGAGAGTCAAAAGATAGACAGGCTACCTGATCTGGTGATATAATCTGGGTTTCTACTATCACTTTCCACAAGAGGAGTGGAGATACATTTTCTTGAAGCTTAGACTTTAATGCAGGTGTAATGGGAGTTATGATACCTAAGTCTTGGTTCAGTTAGTGTATCTCACAGTCTGCAAGCTGCTCCTGCATCTACCTAATGTGATGCAGATCTGTGTGGGATGGAGCCACATACTCACTCTTCCTCTCACTCCAGCTCAGACTTTGCTTATCACAGTGTAGCCTGAGCCCATCACTTTTTATGCACCTCTAGATATGACTTATGGACTTCAGTGGGAGATTAAAGCACTGGAGTGACTTAGGGTGAAAGATGATTTCTATATTATATTTTATTTTATTTTATTTTATTTTATTTTATTTTATTTTATTTTATTTTATTTTATTTTATTTTATTTTTTATTTTGTTTATTTTATTTTTTTAAATCTTTTTTTATTTTTTAAAATTTTATTATAAAACAACTTAATCAATTAATCAATGAAGTCAACCAGGTAGTAGAAACTGAGTCTTCTGTTTATGGGGAAAATGTTGAGATTTATTTTGGCCATTTGTAATCAGTGCAAATGTCTGAGCTCTGAAGGAAAAAGAAATGGAAAATGTGACATAATGTGCTGTTCTCAGTGTGTGATGAGTCAAAATTTCTTTTTCTTTCCAGGGGTTCTACAAAGTAAAAAAGTGACAAGATTGTCCTATTTACGATGTTTGTTGTGCTTCTGTGTGAAAATAAATAGATTATTCCACATGAATTCCAAATAAAATATATGTCTAAAGTAAATTTTACTTATGGATATTGATTGTGTGGACTGAAACCTTCTCCTTTCAAATTCCCTTGTTTGTATAACATAAATGTTACCGCTTGCCTGAAAAAAAGATACATATAATGAAATTTGTCACTGAATATTTTACTTAATAATCAACCAAACAGCTTTTATTTTTCAGAGATTTTTGTTCTGATTCCCAGTTATGGGAAGGGAGAGGTGGATTTTTTAAAAATTATTTTTTTAATAATAAGACTTAGTGTAATCCTAGGCTGGCTTTTTTTGTTTTGCTTTGTGTGTTCATTTGTTGTAGGTGTCTTTACAAACCTGCCTGCATTTTTGCACTCAAATAGACTGCAGTATGAAAGGTAGAACAATTGTTGAAGCCTGTTCTTCTGAAGTCTGCAGAAATTGTATTACTGTTTTCATCCATACCTATGTTAGTAAAAACACCCTCTCTATGCAAGCCCCCCCTTTTATTTTTTTATTTTAGAATTTTGCTAAATAGAGATTGTGTTATGCTGACCAAGAACATCAGCATTTGTTAATAATGATATAGAAGGACAAAGTGAAGTGCAAAAGAAACTAAACACCCAAATGTGGCCCACATTGTCATGTAAGTAAAATCAAATTACTCCTATACTACTCAGCTGAGATGATGGTATATTGTTTATCTTCTCTTGTTGCAATTGCCTGTCTTCATCACATACAGTGTTATTCCTCTACTCACAGGAGAGCTTCATCACAAGCATAATTATAATAAGACAGTGATGGCCACTTAAAATCTTCAGCACCTGCAAAGATGCCTGTCTTCCTCTTTGTTGACTTCACAGAGTAGGTATTCTTTACTCAGGTTCTTAGGTAGTCAAATGAAGACAAGTGGAATTAATTCAGACCAGTGTTCCCACCAAATATTTAGGGAGTGACGCCCAGAAAATATATCCCTAGTCAAGAAAGAGAGAGAAGTAGCAGAAGAAACATTTGCAAGATTATGTGAGGTTCAACATCAACTAGCAGATTATGCTCAGTAGGTGCAACATTAATTATAATAGAGCAACAGGTAAAACATCTGTTTCACCACAAGGCCCTGCTAGTAGTTTTTAGAGGAGTTAGTTTATGGAGACGCAGAAACTCCGCATAGACGGTAGGAAAAAGAAAACAAAATAAATGATCCAACACAACACTTCAAATTAAATTTCATTTAGCAGCAAGTTAATATATGTCAGCAATAACTAAATATGTTGTTCTCACTTCCAGTAGAGGCAAGAGTTGAAGTGTTGGGGGGGCTTTAATCTAAAAGTTTGCATCTGGTTTTTAACTTCTAGGTTGAAGAGGGAAAGTTTAGGAGTAATAATGACCAACCCATGTTATATTTGATTATAATGACATTGAGGTTCAAACTTCATCCTGTTTCAATCTACTTTGTCTGCAATTTACGATATACAATGGCTCCTAGTGTTCAGAAACCCTCTGTCTCTCATTGTGCTGTAAATATACAGAAGAAAAACTTTTTCACATTTTGTGGTCTGCACAGCCAATAATCAAAGGATGCAAAAGACTGAGTGTCTCTACACTGTAGCTGATGTGAGAGTGTAGGAGCAGTTTTATACACAAACCCCCACCATCTCCCAGTTATGTGGTGGACTCATAACCTGCAGGCTACATGCCTGGGCAGTCATGAGTGGGACACAATTTGCTGAACTAACTCAAGCATGTAAATTCACATATAGAATCATAGAATCATAGAATGGTTTGTGTTTGAAATTGGCAATTGCATGAAGTTCAACAAGAGCAAGTGCTGGATTTTGCACCTGGGACACAGCAATCCTGGCTGTACATACAGACTGGGGGACAAAATGCTGGAAAAGAGCTTTGCATAGGGGGATGTAGGGGTTCTGTTCGACAGCAAGTTGAACATGAGCCAACATTGTGCCCTGGCAGCCAAGAGGGGAACCATGTCCTGGGTGCATCAAGCACAGCATTGCCAGCTGGGTGAGGGAGGTGATTGTCCTGCTCTGCTCTGCACTGGTGCGGCCTCACCTGGAGCACTGTGTGCAGGTCTGGATGGCACAGGATACAAAAGATACAAAGTTACTGTAGAGTGTCCAGAAGAGGCTACAAAGTTGGTGAAAGGGTTTGGAGAAGAAGCCGTATGAGGAGCAGCTAAAGTCACTTGATTCGTTCATCCTGGAGAAAAGGAGACTGAGAGGAGACCTCATCATGGTTACAGCTTCCTCACAAGGAAAGGAGGAAGTGCAGGTACCAAACTCTTCTCTTTAGAAGTCAAGGGAATGGCAGGAAGATGTGCCGGGGAAGTTTACGCTGGACGTTAGGAAAAGCTTCTTTACCCAGAGAGTAGTGGAGAACTGGAACAGGTTCCCTAAGGAGGTGTCACAGTCCCAAGACTGTCAGGATTCAATCAGAGACAGGACAACACCCTCAGACACATGATTTCCACTTAAATTTGAGAAGAAACTTCTTCTCAGTAAGAGTGACAGAGCACTGGAACAGGCTGCCCAGGGAGGTTGTGGAGTCTCCTTCTCTGGAGACATTCAAAACCCGCCTGGACATGTTCCTGTGCGACCTCACCTAGGCGTTCCTGCTCCAGCAGGGGGATTGGACTAGATGATCTTTTGAGGTCCCTTCCAATCCCAAACATACTGTGATACTGTGATGATGTGAACTGCAGGGTTTTCATAGGAAGGGACAGGAGTTGGACTCAATTATCCTCGTGGGTCCCTCCCTGCCAACTCAGGACACTCTATGATTCTATGACCTTAAAAAATCTTCTAGTCCACCCCCCCTATAATGAGCAGAGACATCTTCAACTAGATCAGGTTGTTCAAAGCCCCGTCCAGCCTGGCCTTGAATGTTTCCAGGGATGGGGCATCTACCACCACTCTGGGCAACCTGTTCCAGTGTTTTACCACTCTCATAGTAAAAAATTTCTTACTCATGTCTAGACTGAATCACCCATTGTCCTAATGCAACAGGTCCTGATAAAAAAGTCTGTCTTTATTTTTCTTATAGTGTATTAGTACTTTTGAGTACTGAAAGGCCACAATGAGGTCTCCCCAGAGCCTTTTCTTTTCCAAGTTGAACAACTATAGGAGAGGTGTTCCATCCCTCTGACCATTCTCGTGGTACTTATGTATGTACACATGCATGTAAATGTCATCCTTCATGGCAAGTTCATTTTGTCTTGAAGACCTTGTCTTCAGCAAATAATAATGGAAATCTATTTTTTAGCCTATTGCATAGTGGGAGTCTAATGTACCAGACAAGTACCTGAATTCATCAGGATCAAAAATCTTTGACAGAATCAACAAAGTAAACCCAGGTCTCTTCAGTCACATTTTTTTTGCTTCCACAAAATGGGTTATTTTAGTCTTGCACTCTTCAGTTTTGTAAAAATGATGGTGGTTTTAATGTTTGGAGCCCCAGCTTTGACAACCAAATGTTTCAAAGAGTCTGTCTAGACAGTTCCTTCTTATGCCATAGGTAGGTACCTAATAATTCTTTTCCTTAGTTTACTGATCTTCAAAATGGGAACATACTGAATCTGTCACTAACTCCAGGAAAAATTCTGTTGACTTCATTGGCTGCAAAAAGAACCTTAAGGATTTGGCCCTATACTGACAGTCAGTAAGCTGGAGTACAAATGTTCTACATGTGCTATTTGACCTCTACAGTTGAGGATTTAAAACTTTAATTATAGGAACGAGAAGATGAGAACAGATTCTGAGTTAGCTACTTTTTTTGAATAGATATTCAGACTCCAGGGGGAATAGTGATTTGCAGGCTCATTGAGGGAGAAAAAGGATGTCCTTTCTTTCCTAGGTGTACGAGGGCAGGAACAAAGAGGGGCCTTGATACTGTTCCATTAAAATAAATCACTTCTCAATCCAGGCGAGAATTTGTATCAGAATATTTGATAATTGAAACTTTACCAACAAGAGCAAATCAGAGAGGGCATTTGATTACATAGGGCCAGATCCTGTCTTACTCAATCCAGGAGCACATCAGTATGCAAAAAGTTACCTGGATAAGACTGTTAGACAGAAGAGTCTACAAAAAAAGAGAGCTGTGTCACTTCTTTGTTCTGGGCAGAGTTGGCCGTGGACACATTACAAGGGTACTAATCTTGTAGCCTGACCTCCAGCTGCCATTGAAATTAATGAAAAAAAAAAAATAAATAAAATTTTTACTCCAGCAGAAGGAAGATAGGAGAGTTAGTGTTAATTAATGAAATACTTTCCAGAAAATACTTCCAGATCTTCTAATATAGAGATCCTATATAATGGCAAAATGGCATAGTAATCCAGAGAGATGTTTAGAGAGCTGTCATTCATTGGTACCAGAATACATTCATGTAAATTTAGTAAATCTGCTTGTTTCATTCCATTAGGGCAGAGACATATTTTTAGGGTTTTAATTGTCTAATCAACAACAGAAGCAGTAGTCTGGGAAAAGGGGAGGGAATTTAGTAAAAAAAATTGATCAATGAGTCTATCTGGATATGAAATGTGACATAAATACCATGAAACAGTCAAACACTTTGCTTTTTCTCTGAAAGAGGGTGTGTGTGTGTGTGCAACATACTTACTTGATCAGTAGGTTATTTCTTTCAGAATTGAGATGCAAATAATATAGATTAAAAAAAAACAAAACTATACTACCATCACAAAAAAAATTTCCAAAAGATAAAATATTTGCTTCCTGTTTGGTTTATTTTGCAATGTTTGAAAAGACAAATAACTGTGAGCACCACGAAGTAGTTCTTCCTTCCTTACTATCCCACCTACATTTTTAAAGCTAATCCACTAGTATTTCTTCATATATATCTATATGCACACCCATGCACTTACACACATATATATTCTCACAGTTTTTCTTTCTGCATCATATTTTGATTCTTACAGAGAAATTACTCCAAACTGTCCCTAAAAATAAACTCATAAAGCTGGATAGATATATATTTTTTTAGAAGACATAAAGAAAGTTCCTGCCCCAAATTATTAACAGTAATAAATGGCCTGTCTGCATTCTTTTTCAGTTACAGATTGCAGTACGTCTTATAAGCAGTCATTTAGTTTTGTAACACCCTGGCAATGTAATACAATATTACCATTCCCATTTTATAGATGAGAAGAACCAAGGCAGAACGATTAAACAAGTCACCCAAAGTTATACAAGGTCTGGGGCAGAGCCAGGAATAGAATCAAAGTCTCTTGAGTCCCTGACCTTCATATTAAACACAAGATCATCCTCCCTCTGTTTCTAGTTAGAGTGTTCAATTCACCCCATCTGGTGTGCATGTGTAATTTGTACCGGAGGGGTAATTCATCCCTAGAGGAGGGCAGGCGGGGCTTGCAAGGGGTGTCAGCTGTGAGCTCAAGATTTGCATAGCCTGAACATTCATTGAAATGAGAATTCTCCCAAGGAGCATCTCTGGTAAACACATTAAAAAAGAGACAATGAAAAATTCTGCTTAGACCTCTCCAAGCTTTTAGAAGGTGATATTCCTCAACAGTTTTCTTCCTTTGGTAGTAAAGCTAAAAATGAAGTTTATCCCTCAATACCTCAGCCTTCATTTACTACCTTGAAACTGTCATTTGGTGTATGGGACAGATGATCGTTTAATGTCTTCTTCTTAACCCTGCAGGGGACAGGTTGTTGATGGTGAATCTGTGCTGATAGAACCAATCCTTTACGTGGCCTTCACATACTTAATTAGCCAGTGTGAAATGAATGCCTCTCAGCTATCAGTGTCATCGTTGGAACTCAGTAGTGTTCCTTCCAAAGGAGTACTAAAGATTGAAGGGAAATAATTGCAATAATATTAAGAAGAACCTTAATTATGTGTGTGTGCATGCACATACTCATGTATATACAAAAATGTCTATTTTGTTTGGAAATTATATAGAAGTTCCCACTTTATGTTTAAAAAAAAAAAAAATCTCTGGAAATTCAGGAGCCCTTTGTTAGTTATTTGACAACTTAATTGATTATTGTTTCTTTTCATGGCACCAATTAGGATGCAAAATTGATCTAATAAGGTAGGTTGTCCTGGGAAGGTTCCCAACTAGATGCCTCAAACTCAGCAGCTTCAAACTAGGATAAGGATCCTCATTCTTTGATGTTTGTCTAAAATGCAGTATTAAACTTGTTCAGATTAACCTAGGGCTAAATTTAAAAGCACACATTTGCAGAAGGAGATTCTCTGTTCTGTGAACCTGAAACATTTGAGGTTCCACATTTTTAAAATATCTGCATTTTTAAAATATTAGTCACAAAAAATGTGACTAATTCTTCTCTCTGATCAGTTTGATGATGATGTAATCCTGCTGTCATCAAGAGATTTCTTCCCGATTTATGTCACTGCATGAATGTAAGAAGATAATCAGGTTCAGTATCTGTGTTTAAAGCATAAAGCAAGATAATTTGATTTGTTGTCTGTCATTGCAACAGGCAAAGTGTCACTCACTTAAGTCCCTAAGTTTTACAGTAATATTGGGTCTTTTCCTACTGAGGTTGAAGTCAATGAATGTTTTCCACTTGACTTCAGTAGTCAATAGGCTTGTATTTGCTTTAATATTTTTCTTTCCCATGGGACCAGAATGCTTCTGGTGACTTCCCCTAAGGGTTCAAATCAAGCAAGCCATTATTTACAATATGCTTTCCTGGGTTTGGCCCTTTGCATCACAGAGCAGGAGATAAGAGTGGGCAGGGGGCAGAGGAGCCTCCTCAAACCTGCATAAAGCTGTCAAGTTCTTGTCCCTCTTGCAAGCCTGTGATACTGTCCACTTGACCCAGGTGTGTGGAGAGAGGACAAAATACATCTTCAGCCTCCTTCAATACCTTGACAGAGACTTCATTTTGTCATTCTATCCCTGGCAAAGATCACCTCTAAAAGGCACATTTTGGAGACATAATACTTTGGGGGTTTGATACATAAATAGGTGGCAATTGTACATTCACATTTTCTCTTCCCCGTTTTCAGCTTTTACCCACATCAACAGCTTTGCAGAGAAATCTGCAGTAACCCGTTCTCAGGCACAAATTTCTTCAGAGGAGATGGAGATACTCACATGAGTAAAGCTGGGCTGGATTGGGCCCAAATTTAGTATTAAATCCTGGCAGTTCCAGAACTGTAGCTTTAACAAGGCTTATTTGAGATGAAGGCACATTTTTCAGTGCTCATAACAGCAGCAAGATTCTTATTATACAACATTTAAAAGCAATAATTTCTGCAGATTTAACCTCATAGATTTTCTAATACAATAAAATTAAATTTAAAAAACCCTGAATGCAGCAGATATAACCCCTTCATGTGCAATTAGCAAATTCTAAATAGAAACTTTAATATTAACATTATTCTTTATGCCTCAATGAGTGGAATATTATTTAAATTGATATGACATAAGAGGATATAAATAATTCCTAAGTGTAGATCTAAACTAGAATTTCAGATCGTATTGAAATGGCAAAACATTATCAATTCCCTATTTCCCAATGTATCATTCATTAAAAGCCTGATGACACATTTTTTCAAAGAGATTAAATTAGCAAGTTCTGATAAACCTTATAAATAAATACAAAAACTATTCTGAAAATCCAATGTAACATAAAATAAAAGTCTATGCTCCACTAAATTTCATCTTATTTCTTGTAGCTAAGAAAGTGGTGAGAGCAGACAGTTGAGAGTGAACTGCTGCTCTCATCACTGCAATGAAAATATAAACATATTAAAACCTGGAAATGTAATTTAATTAAGGACAATTCTTTATTCCAAATAAACCTACAGTTCATAATGGAGAGAATTGCTATTGACATTTTTACTAAGAAAAATGAACTAGAAAGGTTCTCTGTGCTGCTTTATACAAGTTAGATGAAATAGTCATTTTCTCTTGCACAAGGTACCACAGAATCACAGAATGTTAGGGATTGGAAGGGACCTCAAAGGATCATCCAGTCCAATCCCCCTGCAGGAGCAGGGGGAGTAAACCTATAAAATCATGACAATCTGTAACTAGAAAAAGCCCTGTAATCCATATATATATCTTTTTTTTTTAATTAAAACAGTAAGGTCAGTCTGAGAAGATCAGATGTATTGCCATCTAAGTAGTTACTTTACATTGACTACTTTCCTTCACAAAATCAGGACTGTTTGTTTGTTTTAATTGTTCAGTTGTTTGTTTTTTTTTTTTTTTTCCCTGGGTTTGTTCTTGTTTGTTTGTTTGTTTGTTTGTTTGTTTGTTTGTTTGTTTTGGTTAGGTATTTCATCAAGAAATATACAGCTATTGAATGTCATTTTTATGTGTGATGGCAGTACACCCAACAGGGACCAGATCTGTGTAATTTTTATGCAAAGTAATTTGGGGCTACAAGTCTTTTAGATCCTTTAAGGTAAGTAGTTTAAGGTACAAATCCACCTATCCTCTGTCATAATTCCTGTAAATTCAGTTGGATTTGGACTTTGCAATGTGACATTTGATTGCTGCTTCTTTTTAAGCAGATAGGAAGAAAATAACAAGGGTCAGACATAACATAAAACTTGACTTCTTCAAGTTGCTTAATGAGAAAGTTTATCTAAGTGATGAAAACTGTATCTTGCCTAAAGCTTCTCCCTCTGTTTCCCACAGTGGTCTTCAGAAAGCCAAAATACATTTCCTTTCAGAAGTCTACCAGGGTAGAATAATTAACCCATGGTACCATTCAAGGTTGCACGATATCTACAGCTACAAAATACACACAGCCTAATGGTCTCTCTGAGACATTAACCTCACATTCCATATACCCTCAATTCAAGGTTGCAGTTTTGCCCATTTAATTCCTAAGGTTATCATGCAACCCACTCTCCTGTTTGCTATTATTTTTAGTGAAAAATCTACTTTCCAAAATTCTTCAAAACATGAATCACCTGAAACAGGCCAAACCCAGGTGATAATGTTGGAAGGAGTGCAGTGTTCTCAACAGATTGTGCCTCCTTGACAGTGCTGAATATATTGTTAGATAAGATGGGCAGCTTTGGTACGTACTTCACCCCTGTGACAGTCAGTAAGGCCAGGTATGCACACAGGTGCTTATGTCCCTAATAACTACATTGCAAATTACCCACACCTTAAACTCTTCATGAAATTACAAATGCCTGTAGTTCCATGACCTTGCTATCATAAACTCTTACAGACCCCAACGAGTAAATTACCAGAAAATTAGTGAAGTTGATAGTGCTATACTGAATGGACAGAGTTAGTGCCTCTCAGAATCTACAAGTCAAAATAACTAAAAAGAAAATAAATAAATGCCAAAAGGAAGAGGTAGTTCAACACAGGACTTTGAAGATTAACAGAAAGAAGAGTATCTCACAAACAGGAGAGAGAGAGAAGGCGGCTGAGGATTTCGAGAACCCAGATTTCCTTCTGGCTGTTCTTACTTATCTATGAGAGTTTAAAGAAACAAAACAAAATACAACACTTGCTTTAGTTTAGTTTCTCCATGAGTTAAATCACAATGCAAAAATAACTTCTAATTCACATTCCTTAGTTTGAAGGAGTGTGAGATCTTCCCTACCTCAAGAGTTCGTAGAAAAATAATCCATTTCAGTCATAAAGATTCAGAAGAAGGCAGGCACTTAACCATAATAAGGAGAATATAATTTTATTTTCTAGTACACATCAAAACTTGCAGGCTTCCCAATCTCTCTGTTGAAACAGAGCTGTTCTGTGTAGACCATTTCTCAGCACCGCCACTGGTTTTCAAAGTTTCTGTGGTGAGTAACAGAAAAAAAATATCAAAAATATCCTAGAACCAACATGAACTCTCTTCTTTCTGCAGCTAAGAGTAGAATCACAAATAAGAGGAAGTGTTAATCAAACATAGACTCTGAAGAATAAGATTTGATTAACCTTAGTGTGTGCAAATACAAAAGCTGTTCAGAAGGTAACATTATTTTTCTTTTCTTCTTCTTTCCTTTGAAGTGATAGGGCCAGGTTTTCAGTCTAGCTCTGGTCACTATTTCCTATTCTGTATGATCAAGCACACACGCTTTGTAACGACATCTGCTATGCACACAGCTCTTTGAAAGCATAGAATAACTCACCAAACCTGTCCAGCCCTGTTAAGGACAGGCAGAGTTCTTCCTGTTGACCAGGATGAGATTAGGAGAAATGAGTTTTAGGGATCCTAAAATACATATTGTAGGCAAAGGCCAGCCCCCTGGCATATTTGGCATTGTACCTACCTCAAATATAAGGAAATCCATGAGATAAACTATTAGAACTTTGAAGGAAGGCAATAGAAATGTGTTTGGCCTCATACAGTGTTTGAAAAACTGAGACATATAGTCCCTGCTGGCTGTCTGTGACCACGATAACACAAAAATAAGCTAGCAGTGCAGTGAGCTGCTCACAGTGTAACAGATGAACAAAAAATGAACACAGTGAAACAGAAATTATTCCAAATTCTTAGCTGCTATTTCTCCTTTCTCTAGCTTAGCAACAGCACCTCTCAAAATTTTGCAAGACCCAAAAGCCAGCAGCATTATGCTTCAACTATGCTGAAGCAGGAAGGTTGGTTGTATTTGCTCCAAGGTGGGTGTAACACAACTGGTCCATGTTGGGCTATGCACTTTTATGGTTAGACTTGGTCCTAAAGAAAGAAGTGCAACATTCTGCAGATTTGTCTCTTGTAGTCTTAAGGGAGTCTTGTAGCTGGCTCCTGTTGTACTGAGTGGATAATACTAAGTGATCATTTAATAAAATATTGAAGTGTAAATACTTAGGCGCAGTTAGTTGCTCAGATTTTCTGAGTCTTCACCCCTGTGGAGGGAAGAAACACAGCTCTACACATCAAGCATTCAAGGGAAAAGCTATCAGAAAAGGTTTCTCTTTTTCAAGATCATGAAAATTAGTTTCTTAGCTCTGTAGGGAGGAAGCGGAACCAGCCTTGCAGTCTGTGGGAGAAGAAGGATAATACTCTTAAATCCTAAACAATACCTCCCTGTGATATTGGCTGGACTAGAAGATCTAGTTCAAAATTTGAAAAGAATGTGAGAGGAAGTAGGTGGAAATTTTATCTGAAAAAGCTCCTAGGTTGGTGAATAAAGAGCAGGTCACTTTATTCAAAGCTGTTTATGAGAGATCTGTAATACTGGCTGTCTGCCTTCTGCATTTCTTACATTTTGCTATGAAAACTAGCAGCTCTGTAATGAAGAGCTAGTGGCTTATTTTCTGCACGCACACACCCACGCACACACCCATGCACACACTTGGCTTGAAATGGGTTATCTGGGTTGTAAACACTGCTCTAAAAAACTTTTGGAACGTGCAGTGGTGCAAACCAATGAGCATTTCCACAGGCTTTTCCTTTGTTTAGGATTTTTGTTTCTTTTCATTTTTCATACAGCTCACTTTTTTCCCACTGGGATGTTTCTGCCATCAGAGCAAGCATTGCATCTGGCATGTCTCTTGTTGGCTTAGTCCAATGCACTGCACCAGCTCTTCTCTTTTAGTATACTGGAGACCCTTCTTACTGCCTTGAATCAGGGTCTTTATGTGTCCCTTATTCTCCACTGTCACATGTCTATCTTCTTCTGGTTTTCCCCTCAAGTAGGGATGCTCTGTGCCTGCCACACAGACGACTTCAAATCTCTGTTCCCTCATTCTTGCTTTCCTCCCTTGTCCTTTACTTCTTCCCAGGGAAAATGTACATATCATTCCCTTTTTCACATCCCTCATTTTTCTACCAAGTTTCTTAATACCCACATTAGCAATCCATATTGCCCTTAAACTGCTCCATGTTTGCAGTCCTACTTTTATTCCAGTACCCACCACAATTTTTATTGATTTTCAATCTTTACAGGAAATAATTAACACTTTTAGATTATACTAGGAAGAAGAATAAAACTGACTCTGTAAGTGTTCGCAGGAAAAATGGAAATTGATGATCCTTCCTTTTAATAAACACAGGACTGAAAATACCCAGTGGCTAACACTTGAACAGTAATGAATCAAAACAAAAACGACAATGAACAGTCAAAAAACAAACAAAATCCCAACATTAAAAATAAAATTATAGTGCCAGTGGTAAGCTCTGTAGTGTTGGCAATTTGAAAAGGTACAGTTTCCTTCTACTTTTTCTTTCTTCCTCCTACTCCTCCTCTTCCTCCTCCTCCCCTTCTCTTTCTTCTTCTCTTTCTTCTTCTTTGATTAAAATCTGTTCTAATTCCATGAAGAATTAACTCGAAAGCTTCATGAGCTGCTTCTGTGTTCTGTAGAAGATAAAGTTGCATGGCTATGATACCCTGCTTACATTATAGATTGCATAAATGTTTATAATGTAGGATGATATTAATGGCTGTTGTGAATGGTTTATTTTACTTCGCAAGACTGTTGAAGCTGGTGGGCATAATAAAGTGATGTGAGATTCTTTGTGTCCCTCATCCAAAGTGCAGCTTTTCCCCAAAGTCCATTGACCAGCTAGATCAAATGGAAAAAGCAAAAAAACAACAAACAAACAAACAAACAAACAAACAAAACAAACAAGAATAACAACAACAAAACAACAACCTAAAACCAAACAGACCTCTTTCCCTTTCTCTTTCCCTTTTTTACTAATCACGGTATCTCGTTTTCTAAGATAACCCAGGTAACCCAAACAACGGGACAACTTAATATCTAAACTTAATTTCATTTTTATTGTTACAATTTTTTGATCGATGCTACTTAGCATTATATTTCAGTAATTCTTGGGAACTTCAGTCATACATCAGAATCAGATGGATGTACATCTGCAGTACAGTACACTGTTCAGTTCATCAGACACTGTGCCCTACCCCAAATGAAGCAAAAGAAAGCACCTGTATTCATAACTATGAGCATTGTGAGAAGTGGAAGGAAATCTTTTCATTTGGAGTAAGAAGCGCGATTTCATGATATTAAGGTCCATTAGAATTAAAAATAGTCAGACAAAAAATACTCTGAAAACCTCCTCATCTAGGGAGCTCAAAACTGGTATAAAACAAGACCAGAACAGCCATGGGGAAGAACTCCACCTTGACAAGGGACTGGGAGCAACTTAGACGATATTCTGTTCCTCTAGTCTACTTTGTTAAGGATTGTGACTGATAGCATGGGCTACTTCTGAGAGTTTGTTTTGTCAACTAGTGAGTAGCAACCTTTGTGAAGGAATTTCTACTTCTCTGTGTTTGCTTGCTGTTCATACCCACTAAGACGAGTATTACCTTTGAAACTTTATTACTCTTACAGCACTCCTGCTAAGCTTTTCTGTCTCTGTCTACTAAGATCCTCTTCAGTTTTATAACTGTAACTTGTGCTTTTTATTCAAAAGTGTCTGGAAGAAAAAGTTAGATGACCCAGCTACAATGACTAGGCAATTTTTAAACCTGTAGCATGTTGTCCCCTTTGCAATCAGTTGGGGATTTAACTAGATCCTAAAACGCATCCATATCTGGATGGTTATGGTTCATCTAGGTTTTGTCAAATTCTCAGAAACTGGTTTTCCCTTTGTTTCGAAGACCAGTGATAAATAACTGTGCAATTTATTGAGCCTTCTTGGACATTGTTGGCTTTTCTTTTCCTCCAGCATGGATATTATTAAAAATGGTGGAAATGTTGGATACCAGGCAAAGCAAATAATTTAGGGTTTTAAATGAACCCAAGGAACTTTGATGTTTATTTATTTGATAGTTACTTTTAAATTTCTTTTAAAACCAATCGCCAGCCAAATCTCATGATTTTTTATGTCTCACAGTGTTAAGGATTTTGCTTGAAGGCTAAACTTAAAAATTGTATCAGTTATCAATAATACAGAAAACACAGCTGGAAGATACGTTGAGAAAGCAAGTAGTCCATCCTCAAGGACTCAAATCTACTTCCTCAAGAAAAGATCAATTCTATCTACATCATTCTTGATAAATGTTAATAATTTCTTGGAGACATCCAGTGATGAAATAGCTACAGCTTTCCTTCACTAAGAGTCCCAGAACTTCACTGTTGTTATGTCAGGGATTTCTCTTCTTCCTTTCCTTTTTCTTAAAATGTCTCTGTCCTCTTGTGTTGTCTCAGTGATGAACAGATGATTTCCACCCTTTTTGAAGTTTAAAATTACAGCTAAACATTTAGTACTTCTGAGTGTTTTCTCTGCTGAAACTAGTGCTTGCATGCTCACACATAGACAAAACAAAAGTGCTGCAAACAAAAATCACTTTAGAAATTGCTTTCTAATTCAAATGAATATTCAGTGTTTGCTCCTGTCTCAGCCAGATTTTTCTGCAAAAAAATATTTTTGTTATGAAAGATGTAATATAAAACCCAGCACATTTTTCTATTTCTTCTTGCTTTCCAGATTTTTGTATAATAAACAAAAAACCTCCCAAATAAATAATTAACAAAAAATGACTTATTTATAATCAGAAATGCTTGCCTACCAGATGGTCCAGAGTATATCTTCATGTAATAGGATCTCGAGTACGGTTTTAACTCTGCGGGAACAAACAGCAGAATATTAATAAAATGTCAATTAGTTTAATTTAGTCTCAGATCTATTGAATATATATATTGGCACCTACATGGTTTTAATTTCATTTTGGGATTCCAGCTGCTATTGAAGGCAGAAAACTTTTAAACAAGTAAATTAAAAAAAAAAAAACAAAGACAAATAAATATGTCAAAGAATGGAAAGAAATAATTTTAAATGAAGCTGGCAAGATACTTCACTGGGAATGTAAAAACTTTTTGTGCATCTGCATTGTTTATGTCCTTGATTATTTTCTTTCTGACATTAAATTGAAAGTGTTATTCTAATTCAAAGTAGTTTTCATTATCAGCATGATCATTAAATATTCCTAACATCAATGTTTCTCCCCCTCCCCACTATCTATTTTCAGACTATTAAAGTTTTTGGTGCATGGTTAGATTTTTGTATAGTTTATGCGAGTTTAATTTCCTCATATTTTGTTGACTCCTCTGAAACCCATTCTTAGATCCTCGATTGAAAGTCACTATTTTACATATTTTCCTGAATTACACTTATGTTAAAGGCACCTCAGAGAAATTTAACAAATATAATAAACTCACCATGAGCTAGTCAAAAGATTGTATTTGACCCGTTCTCAGACACAAGGTATTTGAAGGGTCAGACTCACAATCAGTGATGAGGGCAAATATATCAAACTGAGATTTTATTTCAGCTGTTGCACTGATCTGGCTGGGATGGAAATAACTTTCTTCACACCAGCCTGGATAGTGCTGTGTTTTGGATTTGTGACTTAGAGTTGTTAACATACCAATCTTTTAGCTGTTGCTGAACAATGTTTGCCGTGTCAAAGTTTTCTTTGTTTCTCACTCTACTCCTTTGCATTGAGTAGTCTGGAGTTGGGAAACAAGTTGGGAGGGACATAGCTGGGACAGCGATCCAAACTAACCAGAGGGATATTCCATACCACATAATGTCATGTTCAACAATAACTGGAGTGTTTTTGTGGGTTGTCTTCCAAGCTAGCTGTTGCTTGGACACTGGAAGCGCATCAATCTGATTGTAGGAGTGGCAATTGCTTTTGTGTCAATTGTGTCTTCCTCTCTTTCATTTTCTTGAACCATGAGTTTTATTGCTCTTCTCATTCCTATTTTCTCCCACATCCTGCTGGGGACAGGAGTGAGCAAGAATCTAGGCGGGTGCTCCATTTCTGGCAGTGGTCCACCCACTACAGCTGCTCATCACTTGCAGCAAAGGCTGCGAAATCCAGCTGGGAAGGTAGTCAGTGCTTGATGATTAGCCAGGGCTGAGCTCAACGCTGTTGCAGAAGTACTGTTAAGTCCACTGGGACGTGCCTATCTACAGCATTAGCATTGAATTATATATATGAAGTATCAAGACTTCTTTGTTTTCTGACACATGCTGGCTGTCACCAGTCTGGGGCCTGTGCTTGATAAACCCAAATTTCTCCTAGGAAGAGCAAAGATGGTGATGCCTAATGCAGGGCTAAGATGTCATATGTCAGGCTCCATTCATGCCTTCTCTGATCAGAGTTCATGGTGCATGAATGGGTCTGATTTTAGGGTTTCAGAAAGTCTAGAATTTGTTCCACACAAGTTCCAAAAGTTATACTGAGGTGCCCCACCCTCACTGAGGTGAGAAAAATCACTATGTCAAAGGTAGTTGAACTCTGAATTAAGAATAAGCTCAGATTGGTACATCAATTACAACGTAGTTTTAACCTTTAATTTAAAATTAGAAATGTCTACACAGGTAGATGGCGGAATTGACTGCATTAAAGAAAAACCCTTAAGACAATATTGCAGGATTACTTAACTTTTTTTTTATTTTTCTGTGTTGCAGCATGTAGTTCAACCCCTGTACTTCTCTGAGAGTTCAGAGGAGAGCATCCACAACTGTGTCCTGTGTAGAAAAACTCCCACATTTCAACTTAAAGTGCTGTGCCAGAAGAATCTAACCTCCTGTCCTCGTAGTGCTGGATGTTAGAGGTATGTAGCTAGCTTTTTCTTTCCAGGTTCCACCTTTTTTTATTTTCCTTTTTTTTTTTTTTTTTTCCCAAGGACAGAGTACAGAATTTCACACTCTCTGGCTATAGTAGTTTCTTTTAGGGAAGGACGAATTGTCAAGGTGAATACAGGTACCACTGCATTGTCTGAGGCAAATGAACACACAATACACAAGGAAGTGCTAACAGAAGGGAAGAAGGGACCTTGATCCCTTCCTTCCCTTTCCTGTGAAGAAATCCTGGACAATCTAGAAGAAATCCAGAAATCTGTCTTTCAGGCATACTATGTTTTTTGAACACCAGGATGCGGGATGTTCCCTTTCTTTTTTTCTTAGAAGTCACGTGTACTTTATGTACTTTAGATATAACACCATGTGGTTGTAGACTTATGAAAATCTATATTGATATTTTAACCAGGATCCAGGTTTTTGCAGTACTACACTGTACCAGAATTGATGATGCTACTTAAATTCTTTGTTGCCAGGGAATAGTTTTGTTTATTTCTATGATCTAGATACTGCATATAACCCAGAATCATCTGCAGCCACACTGAATGCAGAAAGGTAGATTAACATTATCTCTGACACATGGATCCTGGAAGTTTCTTTCAATTATTATTTGTAGGATGCTCCAACAGAGAAGAGAGCCCATTTGCACTTGAGGCTGTATAAACATGCAGCAGGGCATGGCACTTACACTGAAGAGTCTACAGTATGAATAGACAACAGAGTGGGGAGGGAAAGCTTGCTCAGAGACTTGCCTTAAGTCACACTGCAAGGAAGAGCTGGGAATAGTATCTAGGTCTCCTGATCCCCTCAAGTCTGTTGTTTATTCACTAGGCCATGTTGTCTCCCTCCACTTAATTCTCCAGTTTTTCACTTTACTGTAAAGAATTCATCAGCACAGGTTCCTATATGCAAACAGACATTCAGTTAAGAAAGTGGGGCGAAATCCACAAAGACCAACTTTATGGAAAAACACCCCTTCAAAAGATTTGTTACAGTGCTCTTTGAATAAGGTAGCAGTAATGGACATGAGTTTGTTTAGGGAATATTTGTATAGGGAATTTGAATGTATTTTTATATGTAGTTCTTGAAGGAGTGGTAAGTTTAAGATGACAGGCAGCTTGGCCTGTGTTTTATGCATAAGCCTCTTTACTAGGAACTTGTCATCTGTGGGATAAAGGCAGTGTGGCATTGGGGTGGGAGTAGGATAAAAATAAAGGTTTTTTCAATATTTTTCATTATTTGCTTTAAATCCAGTGCATGCCCAATATCAATTCAAAGAACTTCCCTTAAGTTCAAAGCTAATTAGCATGGTATACCCAGACATATCATTTTGCTCTTGACCTCTGCCAGATTTAATTAATTTATTTACTTTATTTTCAAAATGAGATGAAGATTCAAAGATCCTTAAGTAAAATTTCTGGGTCACACAGCACATAATTGACTACTGGGCATTCCTCATAACTGCCATAACCTTACTACTTATTTATTGATCTACACGAGTATAAATAAAAATCACATTAATGCACAGGTTGTTTTATAAACTGGGGATCTTGTACAGTAGTGAGCACAGAGAGCTGTAAATCACATTTCTTGGATTCTCATCACTGGAAAAGGCTTTGTTAGTGATCTTTGCAGAGGACATTTAAGGTAGTATTTTTAATTTGTTGTCACAGAGGAACCTCAAAAGTCAATTTAGATTGAAAACAAGCTCCAAACAGAATTTATTCTAGCCAGAAAAGTATAGCAAATGAACTCACTAGAAACTGGGTTTATCCAAATTATTTAGCACTCTGACAACATAAAATACAGGTTGGGATACCAGCTGGAGAAATTACTGTTGTATGACCACACAAGAACAATGAGCATTCAGAGTGTGCGTGCATTCACTCACAAAAACAGAACTAGAGGCCTTCTTCACTCAGGGGTACCCAGTGGAAAATAATCTCTTGTAGGGGTGGGAAAGGTCTCACTCAAGGGTATATCCAGAAGGACCATCACCCACTGAAAGAGGAAGCAAGATGCACTCAATCTTGAGAAGTCTCCGCAGACGGCATCCCAGTCTAAGGGGAGGGTTCTATTCACAGACCCACTGTTTCAAGACGACCACGCAAAGGGGGATCTTCAGTAAGGACATCATTTTATTGCCTGGTCAGATCTGGCTGTGTTGATTATGAGCATGGTCCAGAAGTTTCTCAACTTCACTGGGTAACTACTTTGTTGAGGATCCTATCAATTGACAGAGGGTCTCAGCCTTCCTAACCCCCTAGCCAGGCAGAGGTGAAGTCACCCTGCCCTGGGGTGGGGGAAGATGTGGCAGTCAACACCTTGGCACTAGCCTGGGTGTGTACATGGGAACAGGCACAATGGGTCTACAAAAGGTGCTAAAGATCCATCAACTGCCCTATTGAAGGATCTGGCTCTCATTCAGGTGATGTGCAACTGCCACATATGTTAAATAAGGACAAGGTCCCTTTTTGACATTTTCTTTCTGTTCTTCTGAATTCTGTGTAAGCAAAAGCCTTAATGTGAGAGGACCCACTTCAGTGTGTTGTCCCTTAAGTACTTTCTTAGCAGGCACAGATCACAACCTCTACTGTGATCACTGCTAGCAATGAGCTTCCTTCTCCTTTGACCCAAGTCTGATGATTTGCAAGAGACTGTCCATAAACCCTGTTGAATACTATATCCAAAAGTTGAGTTTGAAAGATACACATCAGATAGGACTGTTGTGAGGCATCAGGAGTGAAATCTTGTGATGGGCTCAGGGATATTAGTGAGAAAAATACTACAGGCAGTTGCTCTGGTGGGAAAAGCTACCTATTGATGAGAAAAATTATTTCATAGCTAGCTCATTTGATATCTGTGTTCACTCCTGCTTCTTTACACAGATTCATTCTGTTACTTGGGACAAGGCTTCTCTCCAATCATATGTCATCTCTGTTCCCCCTGTTGCAAAATAGGGAATAACAACTACCCTTTGCCTTCTTTGCTTAAACAGCAAGTTATGCAGACAAGACAAGATTCTTTATTATACATATGAACAACATCTGGCCTAGTGTGCCAGGTGCACAAATCATTTATTTATGCAATTAGTTAAAACGTGAGCTAAACTGTGATAACAAATCCATGTAGACACTCAGTCCAGGGTGAATACAGGGTAAGTAGAGTAAATTTTCTTTCTTTTAAAAGCCTAGTGCATATTGCCTCATATTTGCTACAGGCTAAATATATGTGAGTTGTCACAGATGAGCTGACACAGAGTCACCCCTTCTTGTTTACATCTTGGAGCCTTTACACACTTCACTATAATGCTCTTAGTAAGGTAAGGAATGTTACAGTGTTAGTTGTACTATACTTCACTTTGGAGGATAATTAAAGCTCCTCACCCTAGTTTATGCAATGTCTATTATTGCCTCTGGGATACATCAGGGATAAGGAAATTGCAGGAAACTCAGTTCCCCCAGAGGAGCTTTTTCTCTGATCAATTAAATGTCAATAGCATGGGCAGAAATTTGGGAAAGTAAGAACGGACAATCAGTGCAGTGACTATCTTTTTCTGCACTGGTAAATGGATGTGTGTTCATTTATCTTCTGATCCAGAGCAAAGTCAAGCAGGTTATCTCAAACCATCTGTGCTTTGCATTAACTTGTTTGTCTTCAAATTAGAATGGGACAGGAGAGACAAGGTTTTACATCCAGCTACGGTGTTCAGATGAGATATAGCAACTGAAAACATAATTTTCCAGTGATTATGGTGCCTACTGTATTTCAGCTCAGAGATGTGTGTGCTGTAGATACAGCAAATAGCAAAACTAGTTACACCAAGGGCCACAAGCCCAGCATAAACACAAATTATGCAGAACTGCTATGTTTTTCCAGATAATTAGTAGAATAAGTAACCATACTGTCTTAAATACCTCTACATCAAATTCTGCTCTTAAGCAGATGATAGAAATCTAGAGAAGTACACTAAATTTTACTGATTTCACACCACTGAAATGGTTGATTGTGGTAACATCAGTCACAAGCGCCTAGCAGGAACACTAAATACTTGCTTTAGTTCTAGAAAGGCACTAATAGCAGATATTTGTTGTGTGTATCATTTCTTCCTCTTTATTTTCTCCAATTCAGATTAGCTACACGTTTAATTAAATTAAATAATTATTTTCATGTGTGACGTAGGTTCCCCCATGTGGATTAAGCTGTAAGGTAGTCTGCCTTTCCTAGGGACGGGGCAGGGGGCAAGGGACGGGAGGCAGGGGACAGGGGACGGGGAAGGGAAGGGCAGGGACGGGACGGGCAGGACAGGTCAGCGGGGGCCTGGCCAGGTACGTTGGCCTTTCCGGTTCCTTTCCTTTCCTTTCTCCTTTCCTTTCCTTTCCCTTTCTGAGGGACGGGAAGGGAAGGGCAGGGAAAGGGCAGGGAAGGGACAGGGGGACGGGACAGGGAAGGGAAAGTGAGGGAAGGGGAAGGGAAGGGACACGGGAAGGGCCCGGGCCTGGACAGGGCCCGGGCACTTGGCCGAGGGACCGGGAACGGGAATCCCTTTCCTTTCCCGGTCCCGGAAAGGAAGGAACGGGACAGGTCCCTTGGGCCTTGCCCTTTCCCGTTCCCTTTCCCTTTCCCTTCCCTTTCCCTTTCCTTCCCTTCCCTTTCCCTTCCCAGGTCCCTTCCTCCGTGACCCGTTCCCTTTTCCCTTCCCCTTTCCTTCCCTTTCCCTTCCCTTTCCCTTCCCTTTCCTTCCCTTCTTCCCTTCCCTTTCCTTCCCTTTCCTTCCCTTTCCTTTCCCTTTCCTTTCCCTTTCCTTTCCCTTTCTTTCCCTTTCCTTTCCCTTTCCTTTCCTTTTCCTTTTCCTTTTCCTTTTCCTTTTCCTTTTCCTTTTCCTTTTCCTTTTCCTTTTCCTTTTCCTTTTCCTTTTCCTTTTCCTTTTCCTTTTCCTTTTCCTTTCCTTTTCCTTTTCCTTTCCTTTTCCTTTTCCTTTCCTTTTCCTTTTCCTTTCCTTTTCCTTTTCCTTTCCTTTTCCTTTTCCTTTCCTTTTCCTTTCCTTTCCTTTCCTTTCCTTTCCTTTCCTTTCCTTTCCTTTCCTTTCCTTTCCTTTCCTTTCCTTTCCTTTCCTTTCCTTTCCTTTCCTTTCCTTTCCTTTCCTTTCCTTTCCTTTCCTTTCCTTTCCTTTCCTTTCCTTTCCTTTCCTTTCCTTTCCTTTCCTTTCCTTTCCTTTCCTTTCCTTTTCCTTTCCTTTCCTTTTCCTTTCCTTTCCTTTTCCTTTCCTTTCCTTTTCCTTTCCTTTCCTTTTCCTTTCCTTTCCTTTTCCTTTCCTTTCCTTTTCCTTTCCTTTCCTTTTCCTTTCCTTTCCTTTTCCTTTCCTTTCCTTTTCCTTTCCTTTCCTTTTCCTTTCCTTTCCTTTTCCTTTCCTTTTCCTTTCCTTTTCCTTTCCTTTTCCTTTCCTTTTCCTTTCCTTTTCCTTTCCTTTTCCTTTCCTTTTCCTTTCCTTTTCCCTTCCTTTTCCTTTCCTTTTCCTTCCTTTTCCCTTCCTTTCCCTTTCCCTTTCCCTTTCCCTTTCCCTTTCCCTTTCCCTTTCCCTTTCCCTTTCCCTTTCCCTTTCCCTTTCCCTTTCCCTTTCCCTTTCCCTTTCCCTTTCCCTTTCCCTTTCCTTTTCCTTTCCTTTTCCTTTCCTTTTCCTTTCCTTTTCCTTTCCTTTTCCTTTCCTTTTTTCTTAATTGTTAGTATTTATTTTAGTTATTTTGACTTCATCACCCAACATTAAGTAGGACTGGCTTTTCTTTGTATCTTTATTGACAAATCTATATTAATAACAATATCAATACTGTATTAAACCTGAACTATGGGAATAAGTTGTAACCACACTGAAGTTAGTAATATCGCATATCACATGGAGAGTACTAGAGTATGGTAAGTAGAAGTACTGTTAGCTTGTGTTATTACCTTATTATGGCTATTTAAATAGACTGTAATTCTGGGAATTTAAAGGTCATTTTGATTTATTCATTTCAGTTTGTCATGTGTTTAGAAAACTAATTAAAGAACAAACAACATCGTTATATCATTCTTAATGGCAAATATGTGCAAAGGGGCTACTCATTCTGAAACCCAACTGAATAATGAACACTTATAATTTTCAACATTCAACATTGCTTTCTCTGAAAAATGATTATTTTTCCCTTGAATTAAAGTGGTTTCATGCAATTTTGCTCTTAATATTTTGAAAGGGATGTCCTGTGAATATTTCCCCCCAGGCCTGGAAGACTAAATGATGTCTAGCTAGTTTGAGCTTTCAGGAAAATGACAATGCTAAATAAATATGGAGAAAAAATCATATTCTCTGAAATAGCCTTTAATCACCATGACTGACCTACAATTTGTTTGCAAAGTAATGACTGTCAATTGTTTAATGTTTCCACAAAGACTTTTACTGTGATGGCAATTCTTCTGTGCTACCTATTCAATAAAGTACCTAAGTTTATGCTCAAAAAAAATGCTGGGCTGCCTGTAGCCTCAAGAGTCTCAAACACCTATAAAATTGTAAGCCAGATTTAAATGCTTCATTGAATAGGGAAGGATGTTTACTTTGTGTTGAGTATTTCACAGAATTGGATCATAATGAATAAAGCTGTTTAACTCATCTCTGCTTTTAAGTCTGCTCTAAAATGGACTGTGACAAATATTGACCCAAAGAGTTCAGAGCATGGCTATGCAGCATGTTTGTGCAAAGGTAGATAAAGAGGATTGTAGACAGATGGAAGTTATGGGGGAGATTCTATCTAAGAAGTACAGAATTCTCAAATAAATTAATGTAGCCATGACAAGAAAATTAACATCCTGGTTTTACATTGAAAAAAGTAATATTTCTTTGGGCAACCAATGGCAAAATGTGCCTGTTTCTCCAATGCAAGGCTTACATTATAATGTTTTACTCCTATCCTTTTTTTACAACACCGAGATTAGTGTCACAGAAATGCTTCTTTCTTTACATATTGGCATTAATATGAAAGCTTCCTATCTGAAAGGAACCAAATGGAAAATAAGAAGTTTATTAATATCATATTTTCCTAAGTAGCATTTCTGACAATATCTATCAATCAACATCTTTATTTTGTGTTTTTGGTTTAAAACTGAATATATCAATTTGGAAATGTTTCCTCAAGGTTGTGGGGCCCTATGGAATTCAAAGGTCATGTGACTTTTTTTTAAAAAAGGAAAACAGAATAATTCAAGATCCATTTTTTTCCTCTGAAAAAAATACTAATTAAAAATGATGATGTATTTTTGGGTTGTCATCATGCTGAGTCAATTCAGTTTCAATTTAACCATAAGGGGTCTTCTAGAATAATAGATATTAAAACTGCAAATGATCTTTCATGTCAGTCCAATCCATCTCCCTGCAAATGTACAGTCAATATCCAATATGAACCCATTACACAACACCATGTGCACACTTAGTCAAATACGCATGTGAACTTCCACTTGTTTCTGGAAAGGGAAAAACAAAGGAGATCTCCACGCTGAGAAACAGGGAATATGTGGCAAAGATCTCAAGTCAGTTTTGCATCCAGATGGAATTAAAAGTGGCTGGTTCAAAGCATAACTCCATTCTGCTTTTACCAGAGCCAGAAAACCTGTTGCTTTTCAATGCCTTATCTGGAAGGCAGTGTTTCTTCAAAGCTCAAGATTCTGGTGCTGGTGCCAGATATATTTGGCAGGCAAGAAGTGGATGCCACTTGTGCATCACCACCAACATTTCCCATAAGATTGGAGGATGTCACTGTAGCTTCTATTCAAAAAACGCTCCTCCCAGATGATCCACGGAGTACTAGCAAGGTTATCACCAGACACAGGTTGCTAAAGGCCCAAGATGACAAGAAGAATGAGGGTATGTGAATGTTAATGTACAAAGAGACAGCTACCTGCTGGAATCCCTTACCTGGAAGAGGCAAGATGTTTCATCCCCAGAAGTTTTGAGGCCAACACAAATGTGCAGTATCTGGGACCTAAAAGGCAACAACAGGATTGTCCTTCTGTTATTGTGCTCTTAATACATTCTTCATGTATAAACTTGTTAACCCTGGTTGCTGCTTCTGTGTCTGCTTTTATGCAAGACCTTCATCAGCAAATTAATCCTTACATTGTAATGGCACTTACTTGACTAGATATGTTGGACTTAGTGCAGTGCTGCTATTTGTTCTGTGTGCAGCGTCACACAGGGATGTGAGGGGTAAGAAAATTGAATGGTGGACCCTGTTGAAATGCACAAAGGGCAGAGAGAACAGGCTGAGCAACAGAGTGGTGAAGTGAAGAAAGACTCCATTGCCCGTAGTACTCTGTGAAATACTGGAGGTAACCAATGCTGATTTAAAACAAAAATAAATAGAGATGGTCACTTTTGAGGCCACTGTATCTTTCATAAATACTGCTCTTTATTTTGCTGTTTGATAATGTGTCTTTGTCTTTATTTGCTCATCCTCATTATCCCCTTTTTCCTAAACGAGAGCCTCCAAGAGTCCCAAATAACAGGTTAGAAAACAGATTACAGTCTTGAAGAACTACAAGGGAGGGGATTTGACTGCTGAGTAGGAAATACATCAGGCACTGCTCTGGAAAATGGTATGTGCACAAGCTCTCCTGACCCAGGAGGCACTGACCCTCAGAGACATTTCCCTGAAGGACTGTCTCTCTGATGCTTCTTGCTTGATCTGCCAAGTGGAGAAGCAAATGGAAAAGGAGAAACTTCTTATCTGGAAAAGTGAAGACCACCACCCATCTGGTTCAGCTCCAAATGGCAGTGCAGATGAGTACTCTTACTTCCCTCTGCTCCCTCAGTTTGCTGCCTCTGGATGCCTTGGAGAGCAACAGCAGAAGTTTTGCAGCCGTATGGAGTCAAAGGGTCAGACAGGTCTGAAGCCATGCTCCTTCCTCTTTTCTCTGCTAGTCCAGAGCACAGACAGTGAGAAAGGAACCTTTAAGCAGGATATATATATATATAGATATATATATTTTATTTTTTTATTATTATTATTTTTTTTTTTTTTTATTTAATATGACTCCTGGCATGAGATTGGGCTGTGAAGCTTGACTTCATGGCTTGACCCTGAATGTTTTTGTGCAGTGGGTTTAGCTTAGGTAGTGCAGAGCTCCAGAAATGCTTAGCCTGAGGTTGGGCTTGTTCATGCAACAGAAGACAGTGAAGCACAGAGAAATATTAGGTGAGAAGTGCAGTCAGTAATAGGAATCTCAGTTCAGTGCTCATTTATCTACAAATAAAAGAGAAGGAAAGAGGCATACAGCTTAAAATTATTTTCTGTTCAAAACATTTAGTTTGGCCCCTCTGCCTAGCTACAAAATGTTCTGAACTCTTCTTGCTTCTGTTTGCATCCCAGTGCATCATCTGTGCAATTCCTTCTTACAAACTGAGATTCAAATGCATGTGCACTGTATAGAAATTTCTTGCCATGAGAAAGAAAATCTGAGCTAGCTCTCACCTTACACCTCTAAGAAACACCTCTAAGTACAGGTATAAGGCCTGCTCCTTATGAGGTGACCTTGGTGGGAATATATCTTTTGACCTTTTCCTTTCATTTTTTGCAGTTAAAAAAGAAAAAAAAAAAAAAGAAAAAAGAAAAAAGAAAAAAGAAGAAAAACTCCAACCCAACAAAAACCAAAGAACAACAAAAAAACAAACAACAACCAGTGTTGGAGCAAAAGCTGGAATCAGTGGACCAGGACCACCTTTAGGGGAGGATGTCCAATATGCCACAAATGAGAGGTGTTCTCAGAGTGCAGAATCTCTTCTCCCATCCTCTGCTCTGACTGTGAAATTCCTTTCCTGACGTGAAGCTATGGAGAATATCAGTTGCTCCCTGCCTTTTAGTAGCTAGGACTGGCTACTTTTCTGAACCAAAACCAGAGTTCATGCCACCTCTGACCATAGCTGAATGATCCCAGATGACATCTGCTTGTACACATGTACAACCAGAGATGTTTCTGGATGTGCTCACAATTTTCATCTACACCTTTTTTTTTTTTTTTCCGTGTGGATAGAAGTGAAAAAATCAGCGCCTTCAATATCAGTTGACCAAAGCCAAGCCAGCTCCAAGCTATGGGTTGCCTGGTTGTTTTACAATGGCTTTACACTTAAAGCAGAATTGCAGAACAGCTAACAAGCTGTCTTAGTGCATCTCCACCTCATCCAGGAAGCTCAGAGGACAGAGAGGGTAAACTCCCATCTGTCTGCAAAAGACTGTATAGACTTCCACTGAGCCATGAGCAGGACTTTGTTAATGTGTAATGAAATTAATTAAAAACTCTCCCTTCCCCCAATATTGGTTAAATATTATGACTCACCTGGTTGCCTTCTGAGTATAATAAAACTTGACAGGATTGGAGGAGGGGGGAGATATGGGAAAGGAGGGCATGTGAGATGTTTCTTCCTCTTTGTGTCTTTTTGGCTTTTCAGTGCAAAGTCACATTCTGTCATGTTACATACCAAAATATTTAGAAACACACAGGGCAAGGATCAGTTTGCAAGCATAAGTTCACAAACCCTGCCAGCGTGCAGATTTCTCTGGCAGAGCAGCACAGCATCCCAGAGGCAAGTCAAATGAAAGCATTCGCAATAATATGCTCAGGTAACAGAAAAGGCAATTGTATGGCCAGGACCAATCCTGAATAGAATACATTTTGACATGTATTGAGACCTTGACAAAAGGAAGCCTCCAAGGTTACCAGCAGAATTGACTCTGTTTTTTATCTACCCTTTTATTATTTTTTTTTTAAAGGAGAAGGAGTGTTTAATTATCAGTTCTCAAACAAACGATGGTTCGGCAAAATGTCAGATCTCCAGCTGAGACGCCACCAGTTTATGCTTGGGATTGTGTGCCAGGCAGCTGTATGGACAGGCGAAGACCTCCGACTGTTCACTGAATGAATTTCCACTCAAGCTTCTCGACATTGATTGAAAGCGAAGGCTGCTGTTGGAGCCCTCAGGCTGTCTTAAGAAATCCATCCCTCCCCATGTTAGATCTTTGATGAGTGTAACTCCAGCTTCAAGAGAGACTGGAAAAAGTAGGAGGGATTTAACCCTTCTGGCCCCTGGAATCACAGTCACTGGTTTGGGCTGATACTCAAAGCAAAATAAAAGTAAGAGAATAATGAAACAAGAAGAGAGACAATTTTTTTTTTTCTTTCTTTCTTTCTTTCTTTTTTCTCCCCAGTAACACATAAAAGACAAAAAACACAGAGTCCCTTGTAAGATGTTATTTTGTTTTGTAAGTTTAAGGTAGAACTTCCTCTCCAAATCCTTTTCAATGTCAGAATGAAAAAGAAGGAGAACAGCAAGCCCATGAATTTGGCATGGAGAGTTAACTACAGCCTTTGCTGAAGCAAGGCAAGTTGGACTAGGCATAGATTGGTGTAAATCTGTCTCACTATGATAGTGGTGCTTGAACTGAAAATCAAATTTATGTCTTTTGCTAGCATTACAACTCTGATTGTCAAATACCGAGTGTGAGTTAAATAGCGTGCCACAAGGTTAATGTATGTTCTAATAGAAGCACCTGACAGCCAGATTCTACTGAGGCATCAATGGGTCCTGTCACATTAGTGCCACACCAATCCATTCTTTGCAGGAATGTAACCCATGAAATGTAGCAAAAGTGTCTGTTCATTGCAAGCAGCATTTCAACTTGTTTTTATCATGCCGTGTAGAATTTCTCCTAGAACTTAGTGTTTTATATTATATTTTTAATAATGGGACTGTATTACCACTAGAGCTAAATGAGACTGCAGTCTATCATATCAACCAATGCTGTATGTTTTTGTTTCAGTTCAGCTTTTTTTTGTGTGTGTTCACTTTGTGCCCCTCTCTCTGTATTCTCCTGCCTCATATTTCAGGGCCCATATTCTGTTTCAATAGTTGTACATCATGTAGCACAGTGGGGTTCTGATACGTCACTTGGAAATATTACAGTAACAGCACTAACAACTGCAGACAAGCCCAGAAAGTCACTAACACTGCATACCATAGACATAGCAGGCAGAAAAGGAAGCGTGAAACATCAAGCAAAAATTCCCCCAGATAGTAAAGACAAAAGCCACAGCTCACTAGTAAACCATATTAAATAAATAAAATAATAATAATAATTAAAAAAATTTAAAAAACCCCACATCTGTCTCACTGCTAAAGCTAATCAAAACCACCACTGATTATCATGGGATTTAGTTTAAAATTTTCCCCTAAATTTCTGACATAGGCAATCACTTCTAAATCAAATCGCATAAAGGCCTTTTCCTTTGTGTCTTTGGATTTTGGAAAAAATGTTCGATATAATAAAACCCCCTTTTACTTTCATCTAACCCTAAAATACAAATATTATACAATTTTCAAAATGAACAAACAAAAATTTTGGAATGGGATAACAGTTAATTTGCTGTGTATTGTTTTGTTTTTTAAATTTCATTAAATTTCATTAAAGTTCTTAGGTTTTCAAAGTATAATTTTTATTCGGATCTTCTTTACCCAGCAGAAAACCAAGAAAGTTTTATAAAAGTGAAAATTTTCACTTAAAGGGAAAGTTTCCTATACAAATAGCTTTTCAGCAGAACACCAAACCATCCCCATTTTCTTCCTTGGATAATGGATACAAAGATAATTAATATTCTTGGAAAATGGGAAGAGTAAACTACTCCCTACTGAAATGAATGAAACATCTACTATTGACTTAAGTGAATGCTCGATTGGTCCCTAAAACAGACTGATGAAAAAAGGAGGGAATCCAACCTTGGTTTCTGCTCCAGATGTCCCTGAAACCATTGAAAACTCTGACATTAGCCTCAGACTCTGAACTACCAGTTTCTGGTCACAAGTTACTATGAATTAGCTTCACCGAAATAAAGTAACGTGTGCAGATAGGATGGAGAAGCCTTGGTGGAAGACAGTCTTCAAATGCATAAAATCATTGAACCATCCTGTCTGACCAGGAGGTCCATCCATAGCTGTGCTCTCCTCTGTCACTACAGTCACGGCCAGGATATTAGACAGACAGATCCTTCATCGTCCTGAAGCAATGCTGGGAATATCTAACCCCTCTCCCACATCCTGGTCTCCTGCAAAGGACACAGTTGTAGCGTCACTCCACTGGGGGTGCTCATGTGCATAAATCTTTCTGTTTGTTCCTGGCTCTAATCTTTACCCCAGAATTACCTTGGTTTGTCATTCAAATAGCAAATTATATGTATAGCCTTAGACACCAGAGCTCTCACCTCAGAAGCATATCATGTTCCCCATGTACACAACTCACATGTGGGGACCCTCACAGTCCACCCTACACAAACCAAGAGGAAGGGATATACACTCTGTCGGGGTACAGGAATGGAGACCTTAGGCTTCTGGAGAATGTCATAGCCAGTGAGAGATCGGAAGAGAGATGTGTGGTAGAACACCTCTCACCTCCCTCAAAAGAAGTGAGCCATATGCTTTTAGTTCAAAGAAGAGATGTGTGAGACTGCCCCTGATGAGTGGTCCTGGCTACCAGATACTATATGTTTGAAGGCAGCTACCTGCAGTCTCAATGAGGAGTCTGAGCTCAATATATAGCCAAGATTTTCTGACAGTATTCAGTAAGCTTTTTTTTTCTTCCTTTCTCATCCTTTGACTTTTCTTTGTGAAAACACTCTTTGAGGTGCCTTATACTTTATTTCACCACACAGAACAGCTGAGGTGCTGATAGTCTATTCTTTGAGGCAAGGACTGTTAAGTTATTACCTGGTGGTTTTTTTTTTTTGTTTTATATATATATATATTTTTTTTTTCCAGCACCTTCAACATTAACTGATTTAAATGGAAGCCACTGTTATCTTAGTACCTGGGAGTAATTAGTACACACAAGTCATCTGAATTTGTTTAAGGAAATAACATGCATCATAACTGCAACTCAAACTTTCTACAATTTTTCCCTCCTTAGCTGGCAAATATGAAAGGCTTACATAAACCACACCAGAAAAACTCTTTCAAACATTTTGTTGGAGAAATTAATTTTTTTTATTAAAAAAAGAAGAACAAGAAAGAACCAGAAAATTCCTTGTGGGTATCAGTTTGCACTCCTAGGAAACCAGGCTATTTTCATTACAATATGGGTCTCTCTATTTGCTGTCTGTGACAATGAGAACCACTACACCATCCAGGACACAAAAAGGAAGATACCATTCAAAGAGATGCTTTGGCTCATGTGTAAAATTCAGTGTGTGAATTTTCTTCTGCTGAAAGTGGTATTTTGCAATGTTGAAGGAAAAACATACATGCAAAGTCTGCTTCCACATTTAATGCTGAACATAGTGAAGCACCTTGCCTGGGTGAATTTGGACATAACTACTTCATAGGTTTATCCACACAGTTATCTACTGGAAGTTACGGACAAGCAAGGTGAGCCAGCAGGAAGCTATATAAACCTGCACACTTCCGAGCTTGAGTTCATGAAGCCTTTATAGCATAATAGCTAAGATGGTTTGTTTTCACTTAGTTTAGAGAATGCCTGTGCCCTCTGGCTTAGGTATGATTTCCAAAGTATAATGAAGAAATATATCTAGAAGTAGACCTGCCAATGCAAACTACTGTTACATGTTTACTCACATCAGCAACATCATTCCTAGAAATAGCCTTAGATGAGAAAAGTATAGTCTAAATCCAGTATGAAAGCTCTGTGAATGTTCACTTAACTGAGCTCTGTCACAGCACAGATTTCAGAAGTCTGTAAAAAGGTCAGAGGAAAGGAATTTGGAAAATAAAGACACAAGGTTTCTTCTTCAGCCTACAATGACCCTACAATGTTTATT
Organism: Columba livia; assembly: GCF_036013475.1. Taxonomy (NCBI): domain Eukaryota; kingdom Metazoa; phylum Chordata; class Aves; order Columbiformes; family Columbidae; genus Columba; species Columba livia. The sequence goes on along the minus strand of NC_088642.1, from coordinate 7,316,211 downwards.
CTGAGAAAAGGCTTTTTAGCAACTTCAGTAGAAGTTTGTGACTGTAATGTGTTAAGTAAAATTGAGTGCTGCCCTGTCTGTTTTAGAGACTCTTGCTTCTCAGTGGGAATATTTCAGTTAGCCCAGGCAAGGTTTTGAGGCTGCCATTACGAATACATGGTACTGTTGTGCATGACATGCTACTACGAAGTGAAGCCTGTTACATCCACTACTGAAGCTCTCATGTTGATAGTGGCATCTGAAAGCAATACATTTTTTACTCAGTTTATCTTCAGAAAGTTGAATCTGGAACATAAAGAAGGAATTGTGGTAGAAAATATATTAGACAGATGGTGTAAACACACATTGCTAACTTTGCATTTCTAGTTTGGGACCTCTGTTTCCATCCTGGTCTTTGCCTTCCTCATCTATTTAGCTAAAAAGTTTTCCAGCATGGACAAAGGAAAGAGTCTGAAAGGAAAGTTGAATACTCTATCCTGATAAAGAAATTGAGAGACCAATGTTTAACTTCTGTCTGTTATCTCTCATTCTTTCACTGGACACTTCCAAAAATCATCTGACTCCATATTTTTGTTAGTACCTATGAGGTAGTCAGACACACAAAAAAATATCCCCTCGGTCATCTTTTCTCCAGGATGAACAGACTGGCCTCCATCAGCCTCTCTGTATTCATCTTGTTCTCCAGAATTTGACAATCCTGATGGTCTTTTGCTTGAATCTTTCCAACCTATCCACGCGTCTTGTGTCTTGGGAAGCACAGCATTCCAGATATGTTTCACCAGCCCTGAGTGGAGAGATCATGTCCCTTGACCTACTGGCAATGCTCTGCCAAATGCAGCCCATGAGGCTGCTGGCCTTCTTTACTGCAAGGGCACATTGTTGTCTTATGGTGAAACAGTAGTTCAGAACTATCCCAGGTCTTTTTTTTTTTTTTTTTTGCAAAGCTTCTTCAAAGCCCACACACAATAAAATAACATAATAATAGGAAAAGGGGATTTTATCAATGCTTATTAATATCTTAAGGATAGATGTCAAGTGGATGAGTCCAGACTCTTTTCAGTGGTGCTCAAAAAAAAGATAAGGGATAAAGGGCACAAACTGAAATGTAGGAGGTTCTGTCTGAACATAAGAATAAATATTTATTTTTTTTTTACTTTGAGGGTGGCAGAGCACTGGAACAGGCTTCCCAGAGAGGCTGTGGAATCTCCTTCTCTGGAGATATTCAAGGCAATACCTATGTGATCTGCTCTGGTGATCCTGCTTTAGCAGAGGGGTTGGATTGGATGATCTCCAGAGATGCCTTCCTAACTCAACCAGGCTGTGATTCTGTGAAAACCATACAGAGAGGTCTCATAAGCAAAGTTACATGAATGTTTTCTTTCCCACTTAGGAAGCCAGACATATCGAGAGCAATACAGCAGGGGACAGACATGGTCCTCCCTTTTCTGCGGATTTGGGGGCCAGGAAGCCAGCAAGAGCAGTGTGGCTGCCTCCTGGGTTTGTTTTCCATAAGGGGATGGGAGTGTTTGCTGATCCACTGTTCCTGTGTTTAAACTGACTTTAAGAGTCTAATTGCCTGGTGTTTTCTGGAGTGTATTTGCTTGCTGTCTTGACTTGGTTTGGACTGGAGTGTGTTTGTTCTGACTGATTTTGAAGTTTGTTTGCTTTAAAGGAAAGTGAGGATTTGTCTAGACTGAAACGTGGTGTGTCTGTGCCAGCTGCTTCAAATGAGGAATTTCTCTTCCCCTGGGGAATCACTTTCTCTGGGGCTTTGTCCTCATTTTTCCTCTATGCGAGCAGAGGTATCTCACGTAGAAAGGGGTCACCACTTTTTTCCCCTATTATTTCAGGTCCACTGCAATAGGAATTCTTTAGGAAGGAAGGAAGGAGAAAATTTCCTTTGAGATAATTTCTAAACAACTCCTGGATGTTTTCTCGAGAGCAACAAACTGGGTATATTCATTTATTATTTTTTTTTACTTAAGCAGAAAGAAACAAAATAAGTAAACAAAAAAGAGAAACAAAGAAAACAACAAACAAAACAACAGAACCCAACAAAACCTGAACAGATACGTTAGATAATTTTTAGAAGTAGTTGTGGCGAAGAAACATATGAAAGAAAAATTAAGAAAAACACTGTTTCTGTTTACTCTTCTCATTGACAGTACAATGCCAGGGAAGTTTTCAAGTATTAGAAATCAAGGTAAAAGAGCACAGGAAAACAAAGATATTGCTATGGGACTAACCTTAGCCCTCTGACTTCTCTACAAGAAGAAACTTCCACTGTTTTTAAGGGTCAGAGAAAATAAGCATCACTTGCTTCAGTGTTGTCTTTTTATTTTTAATTTTTTGTTCACTGAAATGCATTGTGAGTGATTAGACAGCAGTACATGAAGCAAAACATAGACCAAGAAGGTAAAAGGTGAAACCTAAACTTTTTTGAAGGATAGAATTATAGAAAGGTAACTCTGAAACATCACAGGCAGGTTTGTGAGTGGGGAAAGGTTTCTTTCGACAAGACAAATCCCTAGTATCCCACTTGAAAGGACTGGGAGAAAAGGATCCTTAAAACGTCAAGACAGCTGAAGCTGTTTATGCATCTTGAGCACTTTAAAATAAAGAGCTGCGTGCAGTTATACGCTTATTCGCAATTTATCAGTCAGCCACTAGATGTCTCTGATTGTTGCACACAGTCTCAAGCCAATTCAATCTCTAGTAAACAAAGGAAACAATAGTGGATTTAAAGAGGTGTGGAAGACTTTTGATGTAGAGCTCGGCTTATATTGGCTTTGTTGGATAAATATCCTCCTTGTAAAATGTTCACGGTCCTGCATATTACAGCAGTATCAAAATTTCAGATAGATGAACTTCCTTTTATCACAAAAGATGCAAGTGTACTTGTCCTCCTTCTTGTGACTTCCATATTGTGTAAATAAGTTTGTTTTGTTTTGTTTTGTTTTTTACAGTAGATGAAACCAAGTGTAAGACTCCACATGGTAGCACTTGTATCAGTTTAACAGAAAACATCACTGCATTGCCCTAAGCCCACACAAATGTGCCAACTAATGAGTGAAATGTTTTTAATAAATACTATTTGTGTTCATTGAAAATGCCCAAGTAGTTTTCGTGCATGTGCAACAAACAGTTGGGAATGTCATATTGGACAAATTCAATTGAGGGCATAGTATGCATTACTCATCTAAAATATCCTGGACCTTTTGATTAAGAGGATTATATAAAATGTATTTTTTTCCTAAACAAAGTACATGATGTCATAGGTCAAGCCTTTCCAGCCCAGAGTGTTGATTGTAAGGAAAATACATACACGCATGTGTGCATGCAGATCAGCCAGTGTTCAGTTTTTCTTTATGTGTGCAAATGTAAGGGCCAGGTTTTTGCTGCCTTTTTCTTAGTAAGCCAAGCATAGTGAATTTCAAATTGTGTATAAAATGGAATTACTATGTACCTGAGCTAGATACAACCATATATTTTAAAACAAGAGGGAAACCTACACGATGTATTGAATATAGTGGCATGGTTACTTCAGGAGCTATTCATTCCGTAGCTGCATTTTCATGTTCCCTATTATTCCAAAGGGTAAGCAATATCCGGAAAAGGAAGAAGACAGGTTTGGCACTTTGCAGATGTCTGCAGGTTTAACTTTTCCAAAAGAAGTCCTTCCAGACCAGAGAGAACCTAAATCTGACAACCCAAGTGCCACCTTCAATTTCAACAATTCCTTAATAATTTTCTGAAGTGGGTTAGGGCCTCTGGGATGTGTTAAATATCCACTTTATCAGAATAACAATCATTGGAAGGGTTTATTCATTGCCATTTTTGGCCAAAAAAAATTTCTCTGTGCTGTGCCAACCACACTGAAATAAGGTATCTCCCTGTTCCATGCTGTGATTAAGTGGGTTGGGATGTCAAACTAGAAAAAGACTTCTTGGTACAGGCAAAAGTGATAGAAATAGGAAGTTAGATTCTCAGGGAGATAAATGAGTAGGAGAGATTTATTGAGGAAGCATAGATAATGCTAAGAGTAGAAGTTAAAACAGTAGAAAATGAGGTTCAAGGGAGTAAATTGAGGGAAAAGATTTGTACTACAGGGAGAAGCAGCAAATGGAAAGTGTGTAGCTGTGATAAAAGGGTATGAAAAACATGGGCAAGAAGCAGACATGGGAAGCTATAAACATTTCCTGGACTTTCTGTGTGGGTAACCTATTTTAGCAATGAAATTTGGTATTTAGTGATGACTTTGAAAGGTGGTGGGCCACATGTATTGCTGCTGTAATCCCACTGGTGTCACCACAGACTGTGAAGTTCCTCAGGGGAGAGAACACTTGGATGTTACACCTGCAGTTAATAAACCTCAGCACACCTCAGCCTCTCCTTTCTGATCAAAGGCAGTGGTTCATGATAAACCAGACAGAACAGCTGGCTTGAGGCTTTTGTTGCTGCTCTCAGGAACAAGACTCACTGGCATGGTTGGCTTCATTATTTAGCTAACGTAATTCTTACTCTCTTCCCCAATTTACACCTGCAACAGATTTGATCCAGAGCTGTAAAAACTGAGCTTGAACTGCCTTTAGTTATTTAACACAATGATAATTATTTATAGTGTTTCTAAATTCAGAGTGTTAGAAGCGTAAATTATTACATTTGCTTGGATGTGTCTGCAGATCAGGTTTGTAAAACAATTGTAATGAGCTTTGACAGAGAGAGTCTTAGCTAATTCTGCTCTATTGAAAAGCAATAAGTCAAGACAGAAACAAAAGCATCAGATTGGAAAGATGTCATCTGAACTGTAAACGTAAGGAGGATTGAGTCTTGTAAGAATAAAGTCAGATAGACTGCAGTTTGGGTAACAAGAGCGTAAACTTGATGTAAATATTTCTGCATTGCTGAAGCTTGAATCAGAGCTCATTGTGGCTCAGCCAGATGCTAGATCTCATTCAAGCCCAGGGCATGATTCTTACCACTCACTCAGTTTAATACCGATCACAGAGCTGCTCTAAAGACCCTATAATTAAAAATTAATTACTTAAGTTACCAGAGATTTCAAACTAGTGCAGTGCTGCAGTAGTCAACATGGCAACATGGTTTATCCTGACCTATCCAGCGAAATTAGGATTAGGTCCCTGCCTTTTACAGTGAAAGTACAGCTGAGAGCTATGGTCCCAGGTATTTGACCTGACAAAGAAAACTAAGTATCTCCATCATCCAGAATAAGAAACACATTAACTACTTGAAAAACTGCTAAGGACAGAGGTTCACTTAACCAGGACTTAAATGTTCTAATATTTGCTGTAGTCAGGCAGGTAAGGTACCAACAGCCTTTACTTTTTCTTTTCCTTTTTCATTTTCTTTTCCTTTTTCTTTTTCTTTTTCTTTTTCTTTTTCTTTTTCTTTTTCTTTTTCTTTTTCTTTTTCTTTTTCTTTTTCTTTTTCTTTTTCTTTTTCTTTTTCTTTTTCTTTTTCTTTTTTTCTTTTCCTTTTCCTTTTCCTTTTTCTTTTTTTTTTTTTCTCTTTCTCTTTCTCTTTCTCTTTCTCTTTCTCTTTCTCTTTCTCTTTCTCTTTCTCTTTCTCTTTCTCTTTCTCTTTCTCTTTCTCTTTCTCTTTCTCTTTCTCTTTCTCTTTCTCTTTCTCTTTTTTCCTTAATCAAAGTCAGAAAGGGAAAAACCTACTTATTCAGAAGTCAAACAGAGTAGGCTTCACCCCCTTTGATTTTTGTGGTTAGACCTGCTTAGCTCTAGCCATACTTTCTTCTTAGATGATACTTTTAAAACAAATCCTACTAATAAGAAATCCACCCCTATCAATTGATTTGCTATACTAGACTTGACAGTGTTTACCAGACTGATAAATAGTTGACTATTAAAACTAAACATGTGTATTCATCCTGGTAACAATATCATCCATCCAGGAAAACTCTAACTTGTCAGACAATGAAAGCAATAGGTTGGGTCTTTTGTTCTGTTCTCCATGAACCCCAGGCATCTAGCTTATGCAGAAATAATTAAGAAATTAGCTTTCTGTCCACTAATAATTACAATAACTTAAGAAGTTGCTCTATTCACATCTTGTCTGACCAATTACTTCCTTCGAATTATGCTGGTTTTCTAGGTTGGCCAGTACTTTCAGACAAAACACATTCAAAGCCAAGTGTCAAACTCAACTCTACCTCAATAATTTCTTCACATAAGTACCTATACAGAAACAGTCACAGACACAGCTCAGCAAATCAAGCAATTTTCCTCCTCTGGGAAAGAAGAAAAAAATAGATTACAGCTGTCCTGTCTAATCTGAAATATTTGAGACATACTGAATTACTGCACTGATGAGACCTATGATTTCCACGAGAAAATGAGACATGTAGGCTCCCTCTGGGAAAGTATTTGACTTTAACAGAAACATGCATGTTCCCCCAGGCTGGGATGTGACTGGCAACGTGCCATCGATCCGTAAACCAACTGATTTCTTATCCTGCTTGCCATGCGTGGTGTTATCACCAAGGCAGTAGCTCTGCATTTAGAGCAAGAAGCCACTGCAGACCAGCTCTGTTGGGGGTTCACAAATGTACCTGATATCCTAGATGCCATATTTGAGAAAAGGAGAGAAGCTAATGCCTTTCAGAAACTTACAGCTGCTTATACTGTACTCATTTCAACATTTTGGGAGGTCCATCAATCCTATGCACTCTTCTAGTTATGAAAATATGGCCATGAAAATATGTAAGAGAAAGGGCTGTTCCATCCCAGACCCTCTCCTCCATCTCCTCTTTACTCTCTGTAGTCTCCAAATAGAGGAAGAAGTAAAGTTTTCACTCCCCAATCCAAACAGTAAGGCCTAAGCTGATGTACAGGTGAATAGCCAAATACAGTTTGAAAACCTTCTACATTAAGAAGACATGAAAAACAGCAGATTAAAACATACTGGAGAACCTGAGGTATTGCATAATGACACATACCTTACACCTGGGCTCATCCCCCAATGTTTTAGGCTCTCATGTAATACTCTGCTCTGATAGAACCATCTCAGACAGCCACCAGCATCCTTAGACACCTTCTTTCCTTCTCCAGCAGTGTAATCCTAATCAGCCTTTAAAGATGGATCACTGTAAACAAAACAAAACAAAACAAAACAAAACAAAACAAAACAAAACAAAACAAAACAAGACAAAACAAGGAATTTAGTGCAAGCCTTCTTAAAAGCATAAAGTCAAATAATGATACTGTTAGATATCTTGTACAGATATGTTAGTATTTCTGATATAGAACGCAGAATTACAATATAACAGTTCCTGTTTGACTGTGGTTAGACCTGTGGTTCACCATTTAACACCAGTTGACACCTTCCATGTCTCTCTCCGTCAGATTCCTCATCAAAAGGAAAATCAAAACCCCAAAACAAGATAGGTTATAAATCTCAAATCTCATTATTGGAATTATTTGTAAAATGCTTTAGAAACCATTGAAAAAGTTTCATTAGAGGCTGGTAGGTTAGTAATAGTCCAGGTATGAACTACATGTTTTCATCTGAAAACCTACAGACAGTGGGTTTGAGATGTAGACAACACAATACACTAGAGGGGTAAATGAATTAACTAATGGTGAGAGAGACAAACAGTGGGTGTATAAGTAGAAAGAACTGATTTTCATCACTGGAAGTAAACACAGTGTTCCCTTTAACTTCAGGCCAACAAAAAAAATGGATGTGTATGGGTTAAAAAAAGATATAAAGCATGAAATGAAGGAACTTGTCTTCCAGACCATTGTTCAGGTGACAGATGACTTTGTAAATGTCACACAGCTTTTTCCCTCCTGTATGAAAGAAGAAAGAATCTGATCAATTCCTGCCCATTCCCCCCTGCTTCCCCAGGCAACTTTTGCAACCGATGCAAAGCATAGCATTCAGTGTCAAAGTCTGTTACATGCTGCTATCTCCTAATAATATTAAAATGAAAATGAAAGTAGCTCCCAAACAATCTTTAAATCAATCCTAATGTGATCAAATGTGAATATCTCCCTCTTTCTTTTCCTCCTTCCCTCTCCCTTCCCTGTCTCTTGAACGTTTACTACAGCATTTTGTCTGCAGCAATGGATTCAATTGTCACATTGCTGATTGGTGTCCAGTCTCTCAAGTTTGACATAATTGTTCTGTCCAAAGGCCTGCTATACCTATCTTTTTAATGTGATTTCTTTCTCTCTCTTTTTTTTTTTTTTTTTCATCCTGACCTGGAGCTGCAGCATGTTTTTGGTGTAATTGAACTGACCATAGGAAGATAAAAACTTTTACAGTGATAGGGAAGGATGTAACTTCTGCCTTTTCTGGTCTAAGGATGGTCTATATTTTCCAGACCTTTTATTTTTATAGGCCACCCTTGATGCTTACCAGAACTGTTGTTTCTGGATGCTACTTCCCTGTTTTTTTGCAGCTGCTATGAAATAGCTGCGATAAAATTGTCTTTTGATACTTTCCATAATTCTTATCTGCACTTGACTTGTTCTGGAAAAATAAAGGCATTTTAAAAAGCTGAACAACTGTATAAAATGGTGGACACTTTTTTTTTTTTTTTACTTCTCCATGTAAAAAAAACTAAAAACCGATCTTTTAGGAGAAGACATTGTAAAATAGACTAAATTAATTTTTAATATGTCAGTCATTATGGCTTGAAAAGACTGATGTTCTGGTACTCAAACAGAACTTTGAAGTCTTGGACAAGGGTTGGCTGACTATAAGAACATTCTTACAAAAATAAGTTAGAATTATTTTCTAAGAAGAAGTGGAAGAGGGAGTTGGTAGTACTGCTTTTAATAATTAATATAGCTTACTTTGCACAGATGAAAAAAATACTGACTATTATATCGCAAAATATCACATAAAATGAGCAATCAGCCCTCAAAAACTCCTTTCAGTGGAATTCCAAAGAGGTCATGGTTCATATGTATCAAATAGTTTTAACAAGGAACTTGGGAAAAAAAATGAAATCATTACTGAGGGTATTTTCAGATGACATAAATTTGGGTATAGTAATAAATAATGACAAAAATACATGACTGACTTGGAGCTCTCTGGATTGCTTGGTAAGCTGAGTGTAAGCAAACAATTGGGACCAAGTGTATCATTACAAATTGAGGAAAAAGAATTAAAGCTGACTATACAAACAGAAGGATAATACAAGGAGGTAGTGACCCAATTTTTAAACACAGCTATAAATGCTACTCTTCCAGATTTCCTTTGTAAAATCTTTTTACATTAGTGTTCAGACATATTTTTTTCTTATATGTCCCCACATGAATTCAGTGTTTCATTTTATTTGACTTAACAGAGGTAAAACACATGTGGAGATTTGTTTAGTCTGTAAGTAACTACGTGAAGAACATTGTGGACAAATTTTAGCAATGTTTGAAGACTGGTTGTTAAAGTTATAGAAATTCAAACTGAAAATAAAGCCTAGATTTAAACAGTAACATGATTATCCATGGGAACTGTTTACCAAAGAAGATGATAGTTTTTCCATCTCTGGGTGTACTTAAAATGGGTTTACTATTCTTTTCCTACTTCAAGCACAGATTTTGGGCTCAACGTAGGAGTTAATATGAGAAACTCCCACGGCTTGCTTTGTGAAAAGAGGTTTTCCTTTATCCAGAGATCTAAAGAAGTTACACTGACAGCAACGACTTGTTTAGCCCAAGATTTAACCAACTGGAAAAGTGACTGTGAGGTATTCACCCACATGTATTTTACACCAAGCCCAATCCAGCTGCATCTGCAGACACGGCCCAAGGATCAAGGGTGCACTATTAATTGCCTCTGTCCTCTAAGGTCGCACCTCTTTTCCCTGATACACTCAAAATTTTCAGCTCAATCCTGAATTTGGCACTGCTTCAAGCTATTTATTATGATTTAGAAATAAATCCTCAAGTCTCATAACGCAGCAGCTTTTGTCACAATAATCACCTTAGCACAACATGTTCCTGTTTTGAAGCTTGATAGGTTAACTCAGCTTCACAAAGCTTGCAACAAGGTTTGAGATGCTTGGATAAAAGTGGTATTGGGTGAAATCACTGTTAATATTCTTTAAAACCTCTCAGGTGTAGAAGCACCCAGTTATACATGCTGAGAACATTAGCAGAGTATTAGTCAGGATATACATCAGCACCTTTCTCTCCTCAACCTTCTTTTCTATAATAAAATGGAGTTGTTGTTTTTTTTCATAGGTTCAGCACTGAATCATTAGGGCTGGAATCCGGACCCTAGTGGGTGGCATATCTTGTGCTTGTGCTTCACAGCAAGAATGAATTCATTTTCCTTAAGCCATTACTGTTAGACTGATTATAAGTCCGCCCTTGAAAGCTTCTAAGTGAAAGTGATTCTGTGACCTCCCTTGGCAGTTTGTTCCATGACTCTAGCTATCCTAATAGTTATAAAGTTTGTCTTAATCATTAACTTAAATTTCCCCTTTGTTGCAGCTTCATCCCATTACTTCTTGTTCTGACCTTGATGACTAATTAGAATAATTGGCCCCTGACCTCCTTCTATTATTCTTTATGTATTTGGAAGAGAGGTAGTTGTAGACCAGAAAATGTGGAACCGTATCCTAATGCCCTGACAGCCTCAGGAAAACATACAGTCTTGGGACTTCTGTTTGACCTACAGTAAGGTTAAAAGCCATGTGTAAAAGTTAGAACAGCATTCAAACTTTAAAGAAACTTCCTTGTACTAGAGTTGTTATGCAGGTTGATCAAATTGATCAAAGTCAAAAAGGGTTTGCTGAACTGAACTTACCTGGCTACAACTATCTGGTGACTCAAGTAAGGTCATCTCTTATTCAGTTACAAAGGAAATAGTGAGACATTAGTAGCTCAGAGAAGTACAGATGTTTACATAGGAGAAATTTGCCAGAAATTCAATGCTGAATGTTAGCAGATCCATCCAGGAAGGCTTGGATTTGTGGAGAAAGAATAGACAAGATTAAGTTATATGCTCAAAGATATTTGAGGAGCTGTTCTTACTGGTTTTGACAGAGAAACTGTTGAATCCATGACACTGTAAGACAGAAATAATTATGCTAATCACACCTTTCCTCTCCCTCTGAAAAACTTATCTGTTGAATTTAGGAGTCAAAATGTCATGAAGGCACACCAAAATTACTCCAAGCAAATAGGCTTAAACCAACTTTAATGCAGAACCAAAACAAAATGATGTATCAAAACCAAAGAGAAACAGGGTGAGCAGTCCCAAACTCAATCAGCACTCCAAAAACATTTAATGAACTACAGGTTTGATTACACTGGTTGAGGATATTATTACCATACGAGCACATGAGAATGATGATCCACAGCATACACACACCCACTCAAAAGAGAAATGTCTCTCACTCAAGGGTAGCCAGAAGAAACAGTCTGTTGTCCAGGTGTGGGCAAGAGCTCACTCAAGGAGAAATATCCAGGAGAAATAAGCACTCACCAAGGAGAAGGTGAGGGCTTTCAGACCAACGAAGTCTCCTTAGATGGCATACTACTCTAAGGGGAAGTCTCCGTTCACAGTCCCGCTGCTCCAAGAAGACCACTCAAGAGGGATCTTTGACCCGGACCCCATTTTATAGTCTGGTCGAATTTGGCTGTGGTCATTATGAACATGGTCAAGAAGCCACTCTGGGCCTGAGGAACCTCGTTGGCTAAGGACCTTGTCTGTTGACCAAGAGTCCCATCCCTCCTGCTCCTCCAACTGACTGGTTGTATGTGACTGGAGTCACCATGCCCAGGTGGAAGGGGACGTGAGAACAGCCACAGTGGGACACAAAAGTTGCTAAAAAGGCATCAACTGTCAAATTGAAAGCTCTGGAAATTATTGGGGTGCATGCAAGTGCCACACCTACAGAGTTTAAAATTTCTGTTACATACAGACTGACATGTATTTAAAGCTATTTTCCAATGCCATGAGCTGAACCAAAGAACCTGTATTCAGAAGATGCTCATGACCCTGAGATCACAGAAACTTTGGTAATCTCTTTATGCAGAGCACTAGTATGTCATGTACCCTCAGTCCTCCCATCCAGCAAATATATTTATTTTAGTGGAAATGGAGCTTCTGTCTTCCTCCTATTGGAGTAGCACCTAGTGGTTAGATCAGTCACTGGTATTGTCTGGTTGCCTTGAAATGGCGTAGAAATTAGGTCTTGTTAATAGGACTTACAATAATATTAAGAAACAATTTAACACTATCAACAAATGTATTTTTTATAAATGAATAAAATTATTTTATAGCTAATATATATAGTCTTGGTTTCTATTAAACTCTATGGCAAAGAGTTACACAATACAGTTATATTATTAACGGAAAAAAATATATATTTACCCCACTGCCTAAATGTTTCATTGTTTACCATATGGTTCTTGTACTGAGGAGAAGAATAATAATTTTCTTTATATCCCTTTGTAGCAATTTTATTTTAAAGACCCCCGATTCTTATCCTTTTATCTGTGGAGATCTAATAATACTGTGCTTGGTTGTACTTCTCTGCCAGATTGACATTGGTGGTGTCAGTGAAATCTGTAAATCGTTGATTTCAAGAGGAGTATATATTCTTGCTCTGATAAGTATCTTTTTCCTCTAAATGGTGAAGGAAAATAATTTGGTGCATGAAGCAATACAATAAAATTCAGTGGCTAAATTCACAAGCGATGTGCAAATAAATAGAACCAAATTTTCTCGGCTTCAGCTCCATCAACATGATATTTCCCTGTGATAGTGCAGCAATGACATTGTAGTCTCAGTCCTAAATTACGTAGGTAGATAAGTACATTTTACTGGTGGGACAAGATTTCATGTCCTGCTTGACAGTTGTGACAGAAAGTAACTTCTGAGTTACAGCACCTTATCATTCATGGCATGGCACAAAATATTAACATCCTTGAGTATGATTAAGTAAGTGACACCTCATAATAACTTATCATATATCTTGAAGCAAGTCAGAAGTCAGTACTGGCCTCATTTGATTATCTCACCTCCTACCAAACATGAAAAGCATGACACGTTGTTTGCAAGCTAAGGGTCAACATCTCAATAAGACATCCAGTGAAATACTTCTCCAGTAATAATTAAAATGAAATGGAAATAGCCCTACCAAGGAAAGAAAGAACTACGCAGTCATCAACATAATTCTTTTTTGTGCAGTACATATTGTTCTGAAGTACAATGATAGGTTTTGCATTTCATTTGGGAATGGAAAGGGTGACATAGAGTCAAAAAGCTTTAATTTTCATTGGCTGATGGTCATTGTCTTATCAGGGGAAGGAGGTCACCAAACTGATCTATGATTATGTAAATCTACTTGCTATATTTTGAAATAGATCCAACAAGAGACAGATTTTTTTTTTCTAGTTTGCAATATTGTTTAGCGTTATTTGGATGTAATTAATGAAGAAAAATCCCTTTCTATCAATAATATTTTTCCTAAAATATTAACATTTTGAAATGTTACTTACCAGTTCAATATTATAAAAAGACCACTAGTTCTTTTTTTTTTTACAAAATTAATTATTTTTTGTTGCCAAAAATCCAGCTATTTTTACCTTTTCAGTTCCTGATCATTCAAAAAGACTACAAGTTTATGGATTTTTTCCATAATGCACTGCAGACAAAATTTCTGAAGAAGATTTTTGATGAAAAGTGTAATAAAATATCTATTTTTCAAAATCAGTCATACTGAAATGCAGGCTTCCCTAACAAGCTTTTATCTCTATTCATTTGAAACCTTCAAAGGGAGGTATCAAACAGTCTTAAGAGTGTATTTTTTATCATTTACATTAGTTACTTTGCAATTCCATATTTCATTATTCTGTGCAGCTTGTATCAGGTGTCCTGAGATTCTTTCTCTTTGTATTATAGTGTGTCTTGATCACAGTTCATCTAAGGTAGAGGATCACTTAGCTTTTCTTCACAGGACTGCAGCTGAGATCCACATCTCCCAGGAGACCATCTGTGGTATAAGGTAAGTGACTCCCAGGAGGACGTCACACAAATTTACATCAATTAGTACACTCAGACACCAGAAATATCTGGTAGCTTGTCAAGGGGAGGAGTAAAAAAAAAAAAAAAAGGCAAAATAACCCCTCCTCAAGATTCATTGATGTCCTTTTTGAATTACCCTGCAGGACTATGAAGCTGTGATGAAGAACCGTGACTGTTGAAGACACTACATCTGCCTCTGAATGTCTCTGGTGTGAATCAAGCTTATTTCTATGTTCACATATTTAGAAAAAGCACACCGTATTCCTGTCTCTCCAAGGCAAACAACCCTCCCAAGACTTAAAAAGATATAGTCTCTGATTTACAGTTTAAAAACATGAGACATTCTAAGCTGAATACTGAGTAAAGGCAGTCAAAGTTTGCATAGGCGGTCTCAAATGGAGAGCCCTTCAGAAGGAATTTCGATCATCCCAAATTAGGTAAGAACAAGAAATTTCATGCTCCACCACTTGAAATGTCCCTAGTACCAATCTAAAGTGGGCAATAGTGTAAAAATTTAAGATGGGGAGTGTAATGCCCTGAGTTCATGCAAAAATAATACACTTATTTTTTTTTTTTTTTTTTTTTTAGTTTTGCCTTGCTATTTTCACTGAGACTCTTACATTTTCATGTATGGTCTCAACATTAACCACTCCAATGTTATTAGTCATGTACTATGATACGGGTTAGAGGTTTCTCCTCTGCATATTGCAGAAAAAGAAAAATTCTGCCAGAGGAGTATCAAAATATACCTATTGTTCAGAAGTGAAATGGTCATTGCTGGTTCTATAAAGCGGTCTTAACTTGTATGCCCCTGTGATACATGCACCCTCAGACCATTTTCATATGACTTCACCAGAAGGAGCAAAGTCCCGTGATGTTTTTGATAAAAAGAAACTCGAACCAGAGAGTTGAGTGGCATAGTCATGACCACAGAGAAGGTAAGTGGCGAAGCAGGAACCTGAATGAGGATCTCACCATTACAGCATTGGTAATCTAACTGTTTCTGCCTCCTAAAACGGCAGACAGACAGGTATCAACCGAGCAAACTACAAACACAATGTATTAAGAGGATTATGTGTGGTCTCAAGCTGAGGAAATCAATTACTTAAACTGCTGAAAGCAGATGGATAAGTATAGGCAAAATCTTCACATTAATTATTAACTCCTTTCAGCTTTTTATTTTATCAGCAGAATGAAGGAAAAGGGAAAAAGAAATCTTTGTCTTAAGAGTGATCAAAAAGATTCTTTCCAAGAAAAGCTGTAATAAGGCTTCATCAATTATAAACCAAGAAAGGCAGGGGCAAGAAGAACACTTGGCAGGTTGCTGTGGCTTTTTTTTTGTTGTTTTTTTTGTTGTTGTTTTTGTTTGTTTGATTGGTTGTGGGGTTTTTTGTTTGTTTTGTTTTTGTTTGTTTGCTTTAGTTTTGTTTTGTTTTGTTTTTAATATTTCCCCCCTCTCTTAGTTCTTTCACTGTCTTTGTTCTTGTGCTTCTTCCTCAACCAGGAGCAGTCCTGCTACAGCGAATGCACACCTGATGTACAGAACTGTTTCATGGTTAGACAATTTTGACAGCTACTCTCTGCATGTTTTTTGGGTGGGGTGGGGGTGGGAAGAAAGGCAGAGGGCTGTCTAGGCTCTGTGTGGGTGTAAGACATTGTGCTTCTGTGCTGTTTTGCCTCTGAGTGCATAGTCCTACATCCAGCCTGGAACCATCAAAGTCATGTGTGCAAAGAGACCATTCAGCATGGAGATTTAATGACAGATATTAATATTATTCAGTCAGAGGGGAAGAAAGAAAAATATCTTTCAAATCTGATGACAAGTTCTCTTCCTTCTGCCTGCACCATGACTGCTTCCAATTCTGCTGAGGAACTAGTTTCCTCTTTCTCAGTTCAAAACTCCCTTTTCTTCTCTTTTCTTCTTTTTTCCCCTCCTTTCTTTTATTTTCCTTTTAGGTTCTCAGTTTTTCTTTTTTATCTTCTTCTTCTTTGTTCCTCTTCTCTGTGGACCCCTCTGCCAAGATCAGATTTCTATTGTTTTTGCCAGTTTCATTTTCACTTTCTAAAACTCATTATTTCTTGTGATGATGAGCATTCATCCTTCTAATAATTCAGATATAAAGAAAGACAGTATGTAAAGAGAATAGCTAATAACTTCCCCTGTTAATGTTTCAGTCTGCAGCAGGAGCTGACATCCTCAGGAGAACATGGTAACAAGTTTTGGAGAAACTTGTAAGGGACCTGCCATGGAAATTACCAGGAGAGACCCTAGTCACAAAGAAAGAAAAGCAAATTCTTCCCTGGGCCAGTGACAGACTCTTAACTCATTTGTGTTTTCTCCTCAGAGGCACAACAGAAAAAGCCTACAGATAGGAAAAGGGGATGCAAAGATTGATGTTCAAATATCATGAAAATGGACCAGATCCTCAGCTGATATAAATCGGCACAGACCCACAGGAATCAATGCAGCAATGCCGATTTACATCAGATGAAGACCTGGCCCAGTAAATCTGTCATGCTTTGGATAAAGAGGTGACTGGGCAGGGGGAACCACACTATGACTTAGTGTCTGGTCAAACAGGCAGTGAAATGGAAACACAGCCCCTGCTTGTTGCAAAGGGCTAGCTGTGGTAAATGCTTCCTCTGGAGAGAAAGCACATCCCTGGGGACTCCATGTGCCCTTGGCTCCAGATCCTGTGAGGGAGACAATGGCCAGTGCACCACTGCAAGTGTTTCCCTGAAAGTTTAAAGGAGGCTGAGGCATTGATTCCACATTATGCAAAAGGGATATTAAGTTGTAGCTGTTTGTATGTCAAAGAAGCAACCCTCCTGTAAGGGCTCTTCCTCACATGCATCTGAATTCCTCAGCCAGAGATTGTCCTGAAATGGTGCTCAGTGTGTGGTATCTCCTCTACCAGCCATACTGCTATTAACCTACAGGGCTCTGGTATTTGAGCACTTTGTGAAGATTAAATGAAATACTACCTCTGATTCTTCACCTTTGGTCCCTCTTTAGTGTTTAAAAGTATAGTGTGAATCTTGCTTGTGCTTTTGAGCTATGTGATGTGAAGAGTGTGACATCTTTGAGGTGTTACTGAAAAACAAAGAAATAATTATATGAACTACTGTCCTTTATTTCTTTTCACCTGTGCTTAATGTTTCTCTTCCTCACTTTCCATCCCCCACAGCAAGGGCAAAGTGAGTAACAGGAAGAAAAAGGCTGAAAGAAAGAAGACTGAAAGAAAGCACAGAGGTGGGTTGGGTTTTTTTTGTTTGTTTTGTTTTGTGGGTTGGTTTGTTTGTTTGTTTGTTTGTATTGTTTTTTGTTTGTTTTCAATTTGAGGAGAAAAATCCCTATTCAAAATTTCACAGAAAAAAACAAGCAACTCAAGCTGATGGTAGGATAAACAGGAAGTTTTGTTCTGTTGTTAATGTTCTGGGTTGACATTTACTTTTTGAGAGCAAACGCTAACAGCTTAAAAGAAGACTATGAGTAACTCTCAGGTATTGTCAATAGTGTCATGTAGTATTGAAACTCTCATTTATAATCTGTTGGAAAGTTTTTAGGATTTTTTTTTTTTTTTACTTCTCATTTCTTTGTTTCTAATGTAATTTAAACTTCACTAGAGAAAAAAGAATACAGAACATATCAGCCAAAACTAAAAAGAAAGCTGGTTGTCAGAAATTAACACAGATGTACTTTCCCAGTGACAAAAGTGAGCAATTTCTCACTTAACATAAAAAAGAGGAAAAAAATAAACTCTTGGATCTAAGGGTAGAAGACTGAAAAGTGATATTCAAAAATGGCAAAATTATATTTGGACTCGAAATCTCTGGAAAACTAATTGGAAGAAGCAAATAGATTATGATTCCATTTGTTTTGCAGATAAAGCTTGAAAAATTAACAAGGTTAAACAATGAATAGTATCAAACTATCAAAACTCAGAAATTGTGTTACATTCAGACCAGTGCAGCAAACAAGCACAGACAAACATGTTCAGCAGGTCGTGAGGATTTTTAACAATTTAATTAAGAAAACAACAAAGGAAAATAAGGAATTGACCTTAGGGGCCAAGAAGGTCCTCTCCAATTTTATTTCTTTAATGAATAAAAATTGCTTTGTTAAAGCAGTTTGGGGTAAATTTTTCAATGTCCATTGTTAACAGACAAACTCAGACAGACTTACCAAGGATGAGAATTTTACTACATTAATGCTGACGCTTGGTTTTCCTTCAGAGCCATCTCAGGGATAGAAGAAGCCCAACCTGTCTGCCTAAAGTAGGTCTCTGCATGTCAGCTAAATATGCTATAGACAGAAACAGACATGTCCATCCTCTGTAAAGAGATCAAAAAGATAATTCCTCTCATCCAAACAATTAACGAGGATATGCATAGAATGGAACATAGTAGGTCTGAATCTTGCTTAAGTCCAGAGAGGAAAAGGAATAAGATGTTAATTCTTTTTTTCCTGATTATTGACTTGAACACACGCACAAGCTTGACTTCTGAACTTGAGTCACAGAAGAAACTTTGGTAATTCCTCTCTTTTACCACGGCATAGGTGTATTCTTCCTCCCTCTCTTCTGCGTTTGTTTTCTCTTTTTTTCATAGCCATATTTTCAGGCCTTTTCTGGCTGTCTGGCCTTTTTCTATTCTATTTCTGCTTCTGCCCCTTCACCCTTTTCTTCCCACCCCTCCTCTGTACAGCTGCAAAAAAGTCCACACTCCTTCCCTCCCCACTACTGCTGTGTTTAGTTTCAGGCCACTGTGAATTTTTGTGCCCACATTGTGCAGATCCCTTATTTATTTTATATGTGACCTGTATTTGGGGCAGTGGCTCCCGTTGTTTCAGCTGCTTCTAAACAAAAGACCATTTATTTGTTCCCTCATTTAGCTCCAAGAGGAGGTGGCTGCTAGGCACACCCACTTCTATGAGGTTTCCCCCATCATAATGAAGCTATTTTGTTATTTTCTTCACATTTAAAATGCAAGAGAACAACAGGCTTGATCTATTTGTGTAGATTAAACTCCACAGAGGGAAAGAAATATCAAGCATTAAAGAAAGAGAAAGAATGTGAGAGAAAGTGACTACTGAAGGGAAACAAAAATGTAGAGATAAATGCAGATTTAAGTTATAAAAAGGTTCTAAAATGTCCCCAAGGAGAGATGCAGGACTTTATTCAGAAGAAGGCAGTCTGATCAGGGGTTACAGTACATAAATATTGAAAAGCTGCCTAACAGGTAAGCAAGGCTGCTAGATGTCAGCATGTTCTTTTCAAGATCCAACTTGCAGCAAATTGACTGTGAAAGAAAGGTGGAAAAAAAAAAAAAAAAGAAAAGAAGAAAGAGAAATGAAGAAAGGAGAACTGCTTGAAGGAAGGCCTTAAAACTTCTTATTCTTTCTTTTCCTCCTCATTCAGACATACTACATATAAATGCACTTAAACTTCTCTGAAATACTGTGCTTATACCACCCCTACAACTTCTCTCTTGGACCATGATTTTCTCAGAAACCTGCCTCTTCTGGAAGAAGGAAAAAAAAGTATTCTCCCTGCCAATAACACCTCTGTGAATTCTCCTCAAAGGACAGCACTTCTTGCACTTATGCTTTTCCTCCACAAGCTGACATCTGCTGTAATGCATCTCTATCTTAAGCTTTAGAGTCATGTGACTTAAATCCCCATAAGTGTTGATTGTACATGATTGGTTCTTCCTGAGACACAACTTCCCTGTATGCAACTTCACACAGAGCTTTACTTTGGACTGCTCTTCCACTCTTGCTCTAATACATTCTTTTCATATCCTACCATTTTTGCAATTGTTCTTTTTACTGTGGTAGTGTCTGGGGATTTCAAGCAGTTAGAAAAAAGTCTTGTTATGCTATATGTCTAACAAGTGTTTCTTCAATAGTGTAAATAATGCCTCTGTCTTGCTCTAAAGAGTACCTTACATTATAATAACAGCTAGTAAATCTGAAAAAAATAAGCAGCCTGAGTAATCTAAAATTAGGGAAAGAAATAGCAATTATTCTGCTGAGGAAAACTGAATTTAATAAAAGGTAGTTTTAAATAGGTGTTGTTGTGTTTTTGATGGGGATAAGTAAGGCTCATAGCCTTTTTTTTTTTTTCTTTTCAGGTCATTAGACAGCAGTACCACGTCATTAGATTGCAGATATCCATGCTGTTTCTACCTGTCTTTTGCCAGACTACTTCCAGGATAAGAGGTAATTTGGCTACCTCTTAAGATACTTAATAGAGATATTTAGACTCATGGTTTGGTGTTTTTCTCTAGGTTTCTTTTTCTGATCATCGAAATCTCCCAGCAATCACTCAGTTATTTCTCTGTTTTACTTTTGTCCTTCCTTATTTCTAACAAATTCAGTGCTGTTACTGCTTTCAGAATTGACACTGTTTTGGGTATCCCTATATGGATCTAAATTTTACTATGTAAACTCACGTTTAGCTTCCTTCAAATTTTCTTAAAAGTAAAAACTGACTAGTGCTTGTTCCACTCTTTATAATTTACAAGTTGTGGGTTTTGTGTTTTATTTGTGTTTTTTGTTTGTTTGTTTCTTTGTTTGTTTTGTGTTTTTGTGTGTTTTTTGTTTTTTGTTTTTTTTCTCAGAGGGATTGATTGTATATCCTGGGTGCCAGAGCAACCATGATCAAATCAGCATGTTACTCATAAGCATAGAATTACGCACCTGGTTATACTGTCTGCCTAGTGAGCAGCTGAGTGAGTGAAATGGCTTGTGAACAGCCTGAGAACAAATATCCAGATTTATCTCCAAAATAGTTGCTAATGCCTCAAAAATACAATTTCCTTATATTCAGTCAGGGGGAGTATGACTCTTGGATAGGATTTGACTTCAGAAAGCAAATAGAAACTTGAGGGAAAGATGCAGAATGTTTCCTGCTTTTATTTTATACTTTTTTTTTTTTTTTTTCTGTCTTCTTTTCTTTAAATGATGGACTTGAGCTTAGATCATTTGCAAGACTTTTGGATACAGATATACAGAGAATATGAATCTTGAATCTTCCATTTCACACTCTGCCTGAACAGGGTAATAGCTTGAGGTTCTGTCAGGACCTTCATCTGCAAGAAATGAGTAGCAAACTTTCTGTGATTACACAGCTGTGGAACAGGCCACAAGATCTTCGGATGACTGAGAACTAAAAAAGCATTTGATTTTTACTGATGCTTACTTTTGTGCATACTGGAGCTGCTAAATTAAAGGAATAAAGGCTCTATACTCCTTCTCCAGACAAGAAGAAGATAAGATATTAAGTACAGGGCTGAAATTCAGCTAATTCAGGGTGTGATATTGCTATAGACTGCTTAGCTTCTTATTTGAGGATGGGATAATCAGTGACCCCAGTAGTGGTTGTGGGTGAATGAGGAGAGGGAAAGAAAAAGTAATGGTGAGGACACGTGACTACCATCTTTATCAGATAGACTATGTCCTGGAGGGGTGGGCAGGAGCTGGGGGGATGCATGGTTACAGATTCCTCCTTCATCTGGGAATCCTCCAAAAATCTTGGGAACTCAGTGTATTTTGTCTTTTGTACCAGAGGATTTGATAGTAGATTTTTACACACTGTTTCATTATGGATTAAATTTGAAGGATATCAAGCATTTTGAATATTTGAGTGAAGAGATCAAGTGTAGTTTAATGCAGAAGACAACTGATGTACAGAGCTCAAGCGGGTTGTCTCCAGAAAGATGATTTTCCTCTACATTTTTTCAGCCAACACTACTGAAATATGTTTTGTGTGTATGTAGCATGCAATCATACATGAAAACTAGCCAAAGAGAAAAAAAAAAGAACAACAGATTATCTAAAGGAATAATCATCTCAACATATCTGCTGCAGGAGCTAGAAATAGTATTTTTATTTTATCTTTGAAGTGGGTGAAACATTAGCATTTAAGTAAATTAGTTTCACAAGGAGCCTCTGAATCACGTGTCTCTGACTCATCATTACACATGAAGAATGAGATTGCAGAAAGCAAGAGTACTTGTGATCGAATTAATTATGGGTGGTTTTTTTTTCTTCTTTTTTTTTTTTTCTTTTTTTTTTTTGTAATTTAGGAGAATGCAATTAAAACTGAACTTGATAATTAATTCTGAACCGGTAAGAACCAGTTCCAAAGATTATGACTATAATGCTGTGTAGCCATTGATATAAATATTCATAAGGTTTCATTGTTTTATGGTTTTTATGAAGCACACAGCTTATCTGAAGAAGTAAAATCAAAGTACTATTATTTAACATCATAGTATGAATAAGACTCAATAGAAAGAGATAAAAATATATGCAGAAGAAAATGTAACATGCATGTTCTGTGAATATGTTTATGGGTATTTGTGCATTTCAATTTGTATGCTTTATGCAGTATTATGTACTTCTCTATAATATGTATAGACGTATTGGATTGTACAATCCAATTGGATTATACATAATTGGATTATTAGACACTTTTGCAGGCATGTACAGAGTAACCACATCTGAAACTGTCACATTCAAAAGCACATAGGCACATATTCCCAGAATTAGAAAAGATTAAACAATTTCAATCTGGGCACTACCTGTTGGGTGAAATTCATAGAGATTGACTTATCCTGCCACCAAAAATCAATCAGCATATAAAACTAATTATGTCTAGTTCATGACAGAGTAAGAAAATGCCCTTATTCCATCTCAGCTCAAGATGTTCACCATAGCTGCCTCCAGATCAAAATTCATTTTATAATAAACATGGAATCTTAAAAAATCCCAGAAAAATAAAAATAGGATGAAAATCAATGCCTAAAGGAAACAATATGGCTAAAGTAAAGCCTTTTTTTTTTTTTTTTTTTTAACTGATGTAAAGATACAGTAGCTTAAACAAAATTGTTCTATAGCATTGGAGACCTGAGGAAGCTGGCTGTAGCTCAGGCCCTCTAGTCAGTGAACACAATATTCAAATTGGAAAAAGATTTAAATCTCCTGTGCTGGTATGTTCAGTTCATTTATTGTGAGGCACTGAAAAGTCAAATTCAGTATTATGTGATTAAGCTACATCTGTCTCAGCATAAGCAGTAACCATATTTCTTTAAGTTCAGCAGGTGTTTTGCAAAGAATCTAAAGGATTTTGCACAAAATTAGTGCCTATAATAAAGCGCCAGTGATGAAGAGACAGCTCTTTATATCACTGATATATTATAGTTTCATTCTAATAAATGTCATTGCCAAATATTTCAAAACCTAAAACAGGTTTGCTGACTGAACTGTTTTGCAAGCATATTTGCAATGCCTTATTGCAAAGATGTTCTTTTATAGACATACAGTTTAGAAATTTTATTTGACACTGCTGACTACTAAATTAGCAGCTTTTCAACTTTGCCAGACTCGTGCAACACAATTGAGATAAAAGGTAAAATGCATAACTTCTGCATTAATTCTTGTTGGCAGTATCATAAGAAACCTCAAGATGTGTTAATTGAGCCTAGAATATGTGAAACAAATGACAAAGCCCCCCCTTCCACTGTGAGATCCTCTCTCTCCCCTTCTTCTGGTACTTGGTCTATTCAGTCTGCACTAAGCCCAGCATCACAATATATTAATTCAGCCCCAGAACAGTATGGCTGGTACTAAGGCATGTGGCTCTCCACAAAGAAAACAAGCCTTTGGTATACTTTGCCTCTTGTAATGGTATTTAAGAGAAAAGAAGTGATGTTTCCAGCTTTCTAGTTCTTCTTGCATTTGTTTATGTGGAGTTACTTTAGGATATGATTTCAAGGTTCCTAATGCATTGGGATCAAGACTACACATCTGCCGACACAGTTCTGCTGAAGTTCCAGTATAAGAGACTCAAAAGCTTCCCACAGAATCTGCAGAAGTCTCAAGACACAGAATTAAACAATGATTTGTCTTTACTAAAAGTCAGATTTGTAATACTATACATTTTTGTTTCTTTTTGGTTCAATGAGATTTTGTTTGTTTTGTTTTGTTTTGTATTGTTTTGTTTTGTTTTGTATTGTTTTGTTTTGTTTGGTTTGGTTTTCCAGGGGCCTGTGTAGCTTCATTGACTGTCATTTGTCTCCTAAAAAGTACTAGAGCAGACAAATCAAACCCAATAGACTCAAAGAGATGTTGGTCATGTTAGGTGTACAGATTTAACTTCAACTGGCATACAAACAGAATTTAAAATGTTGTGCAATCTTTTTCTTAAGCTATGAGGGAACAGTGAAAACTTAATCATCTCTGGGTGAGAAACGTAACCTGCAAACAAAAAACAACAAAAAAGCAAGTGCAGCTCAAAACTCCACAGTTCTGTGTTAAAATATGCTTCAAACACTTTCATTATTTTCATTTTTCATTATTATTTTATTTTATTTTATGTTATGTTATTTTATTTTATTTATTATTTTCATTTTTTCTTCATTATTTTGCTCTCCAAGGAACTTGAATATAAAGACTCAAATTCCACTGACATAACTTTAAATATCTGAGTTATTTAAACTAGGAATAGTAGTATTTTAGGTTCTTCCCACTGTTGCTGGAGAGAAATAAATACTTCTCAGTTCCTGGATGATACAGTCCACCCTCCAGAGGCACATACTTCTTTTCATTGATTATGGAGGGAGTCTACTGTGGCTGTGTTTCTAACTTAGGCGTATCACTTAGGATTCCATAGCTAGCTAGAATGAGTCCAAGCCAAAATCAATAGCAATAGCAAAATCTATGTCAGACTTCTGGAAAGAAAAGAAGACCCCAGTGTCTCCTTCCCTCCTCTCCTCCTCTGATAACAACGTAAACCAGGAGCCTTCCTTCAGTTTGCACTTTCTCTAGAGCACTCCAGTTGTTCTGTATGAAGAATGCGGAAAACAAAGACAAAACACAGAGTGAAGCTCCAGAAATAACCTCTGCAAACAGTCCCTACAGTGTAGCTCCCCCTGCCAAGAAGCCTTCTGGATTTGATGAACCAGCTCTGCAACGAATTAATGGTGACTGATGGACAAGACTAAGAAATCTTGTGTATATTTTATAGTATTGCTGTCAATGAATGTCTAGAATTTACTTTCAGATGAATATGTCTGCTGGGACCCTGCAAAAGAAGCTCCTTGAAAACACTCTTGGATCCCAGGGTTTCATTAAAACACAAAAAAATTAAAACCAGGAACATTCTTATTTGTTGATTTTCTTTTAAGAACAGAAATGAGCAAGGTAAAGCAGATTGCCAAAGAAAGCCAGCTGCAAGCTTTATTTTTAGAAATCTCTATTTTTATGAAATTACTTTTTCAAATATACTATTGAAACTGATAAACTTTTTTTACCTAGAGCATACATTTATGGGAAGGCAAGATACTGTAATCATTAAAAAAATGAAGGCTCTAGTGAAGCATTTTGTTATGAGATAGGTCTTTTCTCTTTTAGTTTTAGAGAGCTTTCAATTATGTTTTCAGTGAACCACTTTTTCTAGTTGGGGAAAAAAAAAAGGAAACCAAAATTAAGCAAAATATTAAGGAGGCTTCCATCCTTTTCACCTACCTTATTGTTATACTTTGATAAAAATTTAACAATGATTTAATAATGGGATTTGATTGCCCCAAATCTTCCTTGTTTGTTTTTTTTTTTTTTTTTTTTTTTCCTTAATGGAGAGTCAAAACACATTATGAGTTTCATGTAAGGAAATGTAAGGAAATTATATGAAATTATATGAAATATGAAAAACAAAGCTATGAAAAAAATAGAAAATGCATTAGAATTAACACTTGCACCAATGCTGTGGAAATATGTGAATCTCATGATTTCCATACCTTCTCATAATGCAATATGTCAGGGAAAAATCAGATACGTAGCTGATTTTCTCTCTATAAGGCCAGAGGTTGCAGTTTAGCTGAATCTTTTACCTTGTTTTCGTTAACTCCAGGAAATTCGTCCACCATCTGTAAAGATTTTGGAAGAAGGAATTATTGGAGAGCTTAGAAATATGTCTTTAATGTGTGATAGCACTGTCAAATTCTACGAAAGGTGGAAATAATCCCTTCTTCCTGTTATGACAGATGGGACAAAAAGTTGCTCATTTAAATCACTGCAGGGGAGATACCAACTATGAGTAAAGAAACTTTTCCAAGGGCAAGGGTGATTGGGGCTGGAATACAGTTTCACAGGGAAATTGTGGGGTTTCCAACTTTGAAAGACTTTCAGAATAGTTTAGACAACTGTTAAGTCAAAACAATAAGGGTAATGTCAGGTTTGGTGCATGCCTGGGCCATAGAGTGAGCCTGTCTCACCTTGTGACATCTCTTTGAGCCATGTTCTTCTCTGTGATTCTCTGATGAGGATAAAGGCATGAAGGTGAGCATTGATAATAGGAATCTAATTTCCATCTCTTTCCAGACGTTCTGTGTCCTGCAGCAATTATCTTTCATCTTTTCATACCTCAGCTTCGTAAAATAATACAAATCCCCTGGTTTGTCAGGCATAAAAATTCTGATGAGAGAGCATCTGAGACGGTGTCCAGTGTAGTGGTAACTGAAGCAGCAGAAGAGCCAAGAGAGATGAAATAGTGACAATTATTATAACTACCTACTCAGCCTGAAACAGGCTGTGCTTATGTAATCATAAATAGATCTAGCTGTGCAAAGAAATATTATCAATACTGGTTTACAAATAAGAAATTATAAGTCCTTTAAAAAGGAAAAAAATACTCAGAAAACAGATTTTGAGAATATATTTAAAGAAATATTTGTGGTGGGTTAATTAGATTGCCAAATTAACAAATACACTGGATAGAATGGATAAATAGAATAGATACTGATGCCAATAGTTAGAACTTAATGAAAATTCCAGAGTTATCTGTTAACCTCTTTTCTAAGAGTTAGAGTCTTTTGGCAACCTGTTTGAACTACTCCTAGGCAACGTTACTTGTGTTTTATTCCTGCAAATGATATGCTTAAATCCCTTTCATAGTCTCTCCAGTCTGGAAACTAAAAAGTACCTGTCATTGAAGTTCAGAGCCTGCATGTAGCCCTGTACCATCCTGTGCTCAGCCTTAGCCATTAATAATGAAAAAAGAATGAGGTGTATGAATGAGCTGGAATTTGTTTTGGAACTAAACTGAATTTAAATTGTTACTTTAGTGCAACATCTTTTTTTTTTTTTTTTTTTCCTATTTTTTTTCAGACATATGAATTCTCTGCTATTTATAGAATACTGTCTACATAAAGGGCATATTAATTTTTTATGAATCAGGCTTCCAAAATGAGAAAAAAATACACAAATGGAAACTGGACCCTTTCCATATTATCACAAACACAGGCATATTCATTATTTAGCAGTAATAACATAACCCAGACATTGAGTCACCACATTAGGATGGACTTGAAGTAGTGACTCCACTACCAAAGTGCAACCTGCGGTTCATTATAAACCTAATTCTGAATCACTTTTCCCATCCCATCTCCCCAAACACATATAGGAAATGACTTGCAAATAGCTTGCTTTTACTTTCAAACTCCTTTACAAGTTTTGATGCTGGGGAGTTTTTCTTTATTTTGCTAGCTTTGAATTTAATTGAACAAGTTCATTCAAAGACAGCCTGAGCCATTTTCTCCTCACGAGACATGTCTCTTAACACGTATGAAGAAAACTTCAAGGATCAAAAATGACCCTATCCTATGCCAGCAAATGGACTACATTTAGGTGTCTACAAGAAAAGAACTGTAACCCAGACTCTTTTCATAAAAAGGGAATGATTCTTCTGCAATTCCTGTAGAAGAGCTAATCTTCAGAAAATTCTGAAATTGTTGTCCACTGCCAAACTCATAAAGAAGAGTCTGTAGTGAGATCCATTAATTCTTTGCAGCTATGCATAATCTCAGTAACTGTATTTAAGCTCTGAATTGTTGTATATTAGTGGGTCATACAAACAAAATGAACATTAAAAACAGCTCTACCAAGTCAGACCCTCCATTCGTACTGTCTCCAACTCTAGTTGACAGTAGATAGCTGATAAGAACCCTAAGAATAGGTCAGTCATTGAATGGCACTTTCCCACAGTATTCTTCCAACCTCCAAATATTAGAAACTGATCTTTTGAGAGAGGTGGCATCTTTGTAGTTGGTATTCTGAAAAATCTTATTCTTCCATTCTTCTTCACTTGTCTTTTTAAACCCTGTAAAATTTAATGATTCATTAATTCATTCTCACATGCATATTATGTGTATAAAAATTCACAGTTTTGTAAAATATAATAGAGAATTTAATTTAAGGTGTAATAAGTTAGGAAAGACTATGAGAATTTTTTTTTTTTTTCTCTTCACCTTCTCTGTGTTACCCAGGGTTCTGTTAAGTCCACATTTTATGTACTGGAACTACACTGGCAACTTGCTTGATCTGGCCGACATTTGCAAGTTTGGATGCCTATGTTAAAATAGTTCATTTTACAATTTGTAGTTCAGGCTAAAAAAAAAATAAATATACATACATATATATTTCTCTTTGCCATATAAGAGTTACTAGACACTTATCTGTCTTAAACAATATTGGGAATGTCATGTCAAATGATAACATTAATTAAAAAAAAATTGTCACTGTGGTTAAACAGTTGAAGTCCATGAGAGTGCTAAGTTTATGAGTCTATTGATAAAAAGATTGTCCTGTTTTTTGCTAGGATAGAGCTAATTTTCTTCCTGGTAGCCGGTGTAGTGCCATGTTTTAGAGTTAGTATGAGGATGACATTGATAACACACTGGTGTTTTAGTCGTTGCTAAGCAGTAAGATGGGGGAACTGTTGGTCAAGGAATTTTCAGCTTCTTATACTGTCCTGCCAATGAGAAGATGGCAAGTGTGCAAAAGCATCAGGAGGAGACACAGCTGGGACAGCTGACCCCAAATGACTAAAGGTATATTTGATACCATATAATGCCATGCTCAACAATAAAAACTGGGGAAAGAAGGAGAAAGGGGGTTATGACTTATGAGGTTTGTCTTCCCAAGTACCCATTTTGCACAATGGATCCTGGCTTTCCTGGCAATGGCTGAACACCTGCTTGCACATGGGAAGTGGTGAATTAATTCCTTGTTTTGTTTTATGTGTATAAATTTTGCTTTACTTGTTAAACTGTCTTTACCTCAACCCACAAGTTTTCTCATTTTCACTCTTCTGATTCTGTCCCCCATCCCCCCAGAGGGGAGTGAGCAAGTGGCTCTGTGGGGCTTAGTTGCTGGCTGGAGTTAAACCGTGATACAGATCTAAAAAGATCTAGGAGGTAGAAATCACACAAGGCTTTAGGATCTAAAAATAGTTACAAAAGCTAAAAGCATGCTTAAACATCTCAACCAGATGAACTGTACATGGAGGAAACACTTTTCATTTTTGAGTACGTGTACCATTTTCTCTTCAGAGCAACTCTTCAATTTTATGTTTAACCATATAGGCAGTTCAGCATCATGTTTCTACTCTATGGTTTACTCATTGTTGAAGTCATGCCTTTCTAGATCCTACGCTCACTTACAAACATCTGTTTAAATGAAGACAGCAACATGATGTACAGAGTAGGGCTTCATAAACAAAAGCTACAACCATTTGATTAAAAAGAATTGCACTGGTTTGCACAAAAGTTATCTTGTCTTTGGTAGCGGTCAATGCTGAAGCAGTAAGTGTCAGAAACCAAATGAGCAGATAGGCAGAAACACACACAAATATGTTCACAGAGAGAGAGAAGTATGGATATATACATACATGTATCACGATCATTAATTGAGACACTTCTAGCTGCTGACAGAGACAACTTGGATCAGAGTTTGTATCTAGAACCTGTTTTTTGCTTAACATTGCTACATGATCTTTAAGTGATATTTAATAAATAATTTTAATCCCTTCCCTATTAATTGATTCCTTTCCTTTTCTGAGGTTTTACAAGGATGCATTATTTCAGATTTAGTATTTAGTTTTATGTTGCTGTTTTCTTTTTAATCTTCCTTTCAAACACTGCAGGCTACCCGTTGTCTCTTATTACATTATGTACTGCACTTAACACCATGGAGATGTGGAATTATCATGGGATTCTAGACATTACTGAAACACAAATTACGATAATTACAGTATTGCAGCTGCTCAACTTGTATTTTAGTTTGGAGAAAAAAAAAGTTCACCTCTCCTCTCCTCACACCCTATTTCCATCTTTATAGATTTGCAGGTGTAAAGAAGACAGGAAAACAACAATCAAATTTGTGATTGTTTTCTGGAAGGGACAGTACTTTTATAAATCCCCCTTGAAGCAGTATTTGATTTTGTAATAAGTTTTTCTTTCTTCCTCCTCAGAAGAGTTTGCACATATTGCAGGGAGTGGGGGTAGAAATTGAAGAGGAGAGAGGGAGAGGAAAGCAGAGAAAGGGAGACTGATAGGTTTGGATGTAAAAAAGATGTCCTCAAATCCTTTAAAAAATATCTTCCATACCCTCAAGAGCCCATTGCAGATCTCAGCCAGACATCTTCTTTTTCATCACATACCTTTTGGGAGATGTCAGCGATGTCAGCAATTTCAGCATTATTCACGTAAGGAGGCAGAATTAAATTCCTCAGCTCCTGGCTGAGCAGGGAGGAGGCTGGAATTTACCTACTGTTGTTCAAGCATAGGGTGATAGCAAGGCTGCAGCTGCTTGGCTCCCTCTTAAACAAACCTCCTAACCAGTCACCATGGAGCATCTTTCACTCTGTTCCCATGGCAACACCTCTATCCTCTGGTGCCCATGGTGTCTCTAATGCTTTCGACTAGTTGGATTCCTTGGCACCTGCCTCCAGTGCCAGGTCTTGTCAAACCTTATTAGGCTGAGAATCCATTTTGGCTGCACTAGTGGGAAAAGAAAGCAGGCAAATTTAGTTCACCTGAGATCTCTTTCAAATCCCAGTAAAGTCAATTTTTCAAGTTTCCAGCTAAAAGCTGAACTTGCCTAGAACAAAGATGTACACGTGCACACACAGAAATAAATACACAGAATCTCCTTCTGTCACATGCAGTGCTTCTTCCTTCTGTGTAATACACATGTATGATCACACTCTCTCGCACTCACAGATTAATGCAGGTGTGCTTGCTTTTTTTTGTTACAAGAAACCCCCTAAAAACCTGTTTTTTAATGCATGAGCAAACTATTGTAGACAAACAGCTTGCCTCTCAGGTTTAAACCATTGGCTCATCACAGAATTCCTTGCACATATGTAGTTATAGTAGTTATAGGAACTACCTGTCTCACTGCTACACTGTCACGTGGAAACCTTGTCTGTTTTACAGCTTTTGATGTGATTGTCACATGCAGATGCCCAGTACAACACACTTACTTTGTCTTTTCACAGACTCATGCTTCCACACTCACTGTCGCACCTATAAAGCTGTTTAATTTGTTTAAATGAAGACAAAACTTTAGCAATTTAGTGGAGAAACAAAAGTCACATTTCTAACCAATATGTATGCTCACTGACTAGGAGGAATAACGTAAGTTCACTTGGGTATGATTATATCTCATGCTCATAACCCTCATATCTAAGTACCTACATATGTATAAGCATATTAATAAGTGAGAATACCTGTATGCTGGTACTTGCATTGCATTTTTGATGGGCATGTTTTGCCAGTTAGGGGAATATCTATTTTTACCTTGGTCCCCAAGCTGACTTTTTTAATCAACATCAAATTCAGAGTTTGAGTTTGAGTGTTTAACAGAGACACACTGTTACTCTGGCCTCCATCTGTATTTAATGTTGTAGACTGATGACTTTGTTTAGTCAAGTCTGAGTAAGATCTGTCTAATGGTGACTAATCTAAATAAGTCATCTAAACTCTTTCTAAAGAGACAGAAAGGAAAGGAGCTGTAGAAGATGACTCAGTACACTAAACTTCCCCTTAAACATCTTATTTTTAAAGAAATTTAGATGACTGTTTACTTTACTAAGCATATAAATTATGTGCCTAAAAATTAATTTGGAGCACGATGGGTATGCAGTTGAATCCTCTTTGAAAGAAAAGCTAAGGGTATTTTCATCAAGTTGCTTTCTGATGTGCAAGATTCTTCCAACAAAGAATGCATAAATTTCTTCTGTTGACAACCTCCTCTAAGCTGCTGAAGAAGCAGCAGTGCCTTAGGCCTGAGCTCTCTCTGTATTTTCTAGGAATTTGCCTTTTTACTTAGATGAGCAACAGACAGCTCTGGATGTCTCTGAAAACAAAACAAACGAACAAACAAACAAAAAGTTAAAATGTTTGGCTGAAAACTTTCCTATCTTTTGTTTCTTTTGAAGTTGTCTACATTGCTACGTGTTTATGTGACATGTTTCAGAGTACAGTTCATCTGGATTATCTCCAGTGTCTAGAGAAAGTTTAAAGCTGACCGTTGCTCTTAGCTAACAATATGCTGGGCACCAATTTCTGGAATCACATTGTTCCCAATGCTTTTTCATGGAAACACCTCTCTTCATCAAACTTCCACTACATATAGCCCTGTTTTGTTAGTGATGAACTTAAATAACATTCCTGAGATCAGAGAACTCTAGTATGAGAAAAAAAAAATAAAAAAATTGTTACTGACGATTTCATAT
Source organism: Columba livia (assembly GCF_036013475.1). Lineage (NCBI taxonomy): Eukaryota > Metazoa > Chordata > Aves > Columbiformes > Columbidae > Columba > Columba livia. Next base: position 7,283,611 of record NC_088642.1, on the reverse strand, counting down.
TCTTCCTGGTGTCAATTCAAGAGTCTATTAGATGATTCATTCATAAACACCAGTCTGTACCAATATCCTTCTTGTGCCACTAGTCCTCCAAAAATGTGGTTACATCTGTCTGCCCAATCCTAATGAACTTTGCTATGGGGAAGGCACTCACGTATCATATCAGACTGTCCATTACCTAACTGTTGCCATGTGTCTGGTTTGTATAATTTCATGTTTGTCATCAGGCATAGTTAACAAAATGATCAATTAATTTTATTCTATCCACAGTAAAAGTTGAAAGAAGACTTTAATGTTTGGTGAGATTATCACAAAAGTAAATCTGATTATTACAGTCATCGCACAACCCCCAGTGAGAAATGACTCAATCTCCATAATGCTTTTGTTAGAGACCAACTCATTCACTGAGTTGTCACCCAACACAGTACACAAGCACCAGTCACAAAACTTCCCCAATTACTCTTGTTACACTACACAGGACAGATTTGTGTTTTGAGACTAGCAACGGAGCCTGCTGCTTAAAAGTGACTTTCATCAACTAAATTTGAAGACAAAGCTAACAACTGCTACTTCTGGCAGAAGCATGCTTTTCTGAACTGCATTGTGGTCAGTATATCCCTCAGAGCCCTGTGTACATGCATCAGAACTCTAGTGTAGTAGGACTTTCTAACATGGGACTTTCTTTCATCTCAGGGCTGAGTACCCAAAAAAAAAATCCTCTGCTTTCTATTTAACTCATCACTTCAGTGGAACTCACAGTAGTTTGATTTCAAACTTACCTAATTAAAACTAGTAGTCAAAGAAAACCAAGGCACTTGTTTACTCACAGAATTCAGTGGCTGTGCAAATATCTGCACTTGGTCCCTTTGTTTGATTCTTATCTCTAATTGAAAGTCTTGGTTTCTTCCATCTCTCTGTTGCATCCTAAGCCAATTCACATTTCATCTGATCTAGTTGTACCACTTCTGTAGTTTAAAAATTATTTCAAAAAATCACAGTAATGTCACTAAATTCATTTTCTCCTTAAGAATTCAGGAGACATAAACATAAAAGGAAACTAGATTAAGCATAGAGTATTGTGGTTGTTTCTCACTGACAGTTTTGGATAGCTTTTCAGTTTTTCAAGGCTTACCATTGGGTAACTACATGTCTGGGAGCCTTAAATTTATCCAGAGGTCCCAAAACTTTCAAGCTTCTGGTTTTAAGCTATCCACCTTAGAAGGTCAGTGTATTGATTGCTGAAGTAAGAGAGTCCTTTCTGCAGGAAGTGCAGAATTTTTTTGCCTTCAAACCAACACACACACACTTTTTTTTTTTTTTTAAGTATGGAGTTGTGAGTTTCAGGCAGCATTGGTTTGTTCCTTGTGTGCAGACAGAAATAAGGTTTTTCTAATCATATTCTGTTCCGTAATCTCAGTTTCATCTGTGCATCAAGATAACCTGAGACAACAACATTCTTATGTTAGCTGAGTTTAGAGGTGATGTTCCTTTCATCAGAAAAGTTTTAATCCCTGAAGAATACGGGCTCTATATCTCCTTCACAAATAGTCTAGGCAGAAAGATGGATAACCTTGATAACTGAAAATTCAACCTTGCAAAAATTCATCTACTGAATAATAAGATGTAATTTGTACATGCACTTGTTAATTCCATTCAAAGCTCTGGCAGTGATGTTTCAGAGGCTTCAGTGCATTTAACTAACCTAAATTGCACATTTCACATTCAAGACTTAAATTGAAACAATAACACATTTATCTAAAATTTAGAATTCAGAAATGTTAGCATAAAAGCAAAGATTATCTCATAGTTTTTGGTTATTGGTTGTTGGGTTTTTTTTGTTCTGTTTTTTTTATTATTATTTTTTATTTTTTATTTTTTTTTAATATAATGCTTTTAGAGTTGTTTGTTTGTTTGTTTGTTTGTTTTTTCTCCAGTGCTTCTACACCCAGGTTAGTATAGGTACAAAACCACAATATTTCTTCACTTAGACTTTCATATTTTTGTAATTATTTAATCCTGAATTCCTCTTGCTTTGCCCATTTTGCACCTTGTGTCTTTTTTCTTGCCCATTTTGCTCTAATAGGTAACAGAAAGATTGTGACTGGAATGACATATAGGGCAAATTTCAACTACAAGCTTCTTGACTATCTGAGAACTGATGATTTCTACTATGATCCTGAGATCTTTTAAATATAAGCACACAGAGGAGGTGAAACAAGAGGTAGAGTGCTGGTAAGGTGATTGGTAAATGCTGTCAGGATAGGTTTATATGTACTTCAAAACAGCAAGCTGGGCATAGGCATTATGTAACAAAATTACATACAGCCCTTCCTGGATCTGAAAGCTCATCAAAGGCATAGCAATACTTGGTCTTTATGAACCATTTAAAGTCCAAAATAAAGACTCCAGTATCAAATAAATGGAGCAGCTTTGCATCTGCACTGGGTCATGAGAAACTATATAATTCTGTCCCACATCAAGACACCTGAGAGCCCCACAGGGTTTTATCTCAACAATTTCTGTTTTGTTTCACATTGTCTGATGCAGATATATCAATGTGCACATACAAAATTTATGTTGAAGAGGTTCTTGTCTTGCTAGTAGCCTCTAAGATCAAATGTTATGAAGTCTGAAATGTTCTCATTTGTTGAACTGAGGTCACATTGCTCCATTCTCTGTTTCTTCTCACTTTCAAGTATGTGCTGGATTAGTACTTCAATGGAAAAAAAATAAGGACCCAGGTGGTATTGGAGATGGGTGCTGCAGATGGTAATCACTCCTAGAGACTTCTTTCTTCATTAGTGACTCCATTGGTTTACCTGGAAACCTTTCTTTGCATTGCCTTATCCCATTAAATACTTTGGACTTCTGAGATGGACAAGGAACATACACCTTGTCATATCAATTTGCCTCTATGTAGTAATACAAAAATGGGGTAAAAAGGAGAATTATACAGACAACACTTGTTAAATCCACATGAAAACATGTCACTCTGATGAGATTTTCAAGTTGTTTCTTCTGCAGAAATAAGGCATCTATACATAGGCTCTGTAGTAAATTAATAGAGGAAGAAACCTTCAGAGATGCTTCAGCTTGTGTATCTTAAGCAGCTTTCTCAGGATATGTCTCCATGGCAAACAGAGGGAGCATATGTGACCAAATGAGACTCAACATCTAGAATTTACATAGTTAAATAGGTGAGATAAAACACATAATTGACTTCTTTGGTTTACCTACAGAAGGTACATACCAGCTAATATATTATATTAAATCAATTGTTTTTCCTTTTGTTTTCCAAATTATTATTTCCTTTATTAAATAATAGAGTTACATCATCAAAATTAATGGGAGTTTCTCACCTGGATTTGAAAACTTACTATATTCCTACCCAAACCTGGGTATCTTTTTATTGTAAGTTAAGGGCGTGTTTACCATTTAGATTGTTGAGAACACTTATTGTAAGAGAGCACATTAGGATTCTATAATGAAGTATGCTCTTCTGTAGAATATTAATATGATCAACATTATCTTTAATTTTACTCATAGTTTTATAATTTTAACATTCACACTATAGAAACAATATTTAAAGCACTTGAGCTGAATAACAGCAATAAACATTGTTGAAATAATAGCAATGATCATTGTGCATCATAGAATCACAGCATCATTTTTGTTGGAAAAGAACTTCAGGGTCATGAAGTCCAACTGTTAACCTAGCACTGACAAGTCAGCCTCTAAGATGTGTACCTAAGAAACTCATCCACATGTATATCTTGATAGCAATGCTGTGAATAACAAGTGATAGTAGTAGTTAAAATAATCAGACTATACTACAACCTAGAGCTGAACCAAGATGATACTGAATAAACTGAATAAATATTCTCCAGTCATGGAAGATCCAGATTTGTTTTGTTTTGTTTTGTTTTTTTAAAGTGTTAAAAAGTGGAAATACTTGACAAAGAAGTGAACCTCAAGTGAACCTCAGCAAGAAGCTTTTGGACATAAGTCAGCAAACTTAGGGAGGTTTGCTCAGTTCTTTGTTATCTATTATCACATTTTTTTTAATCCAAATACACAAGGTATGGGTCAGTCACATGAAAGGAACAAATCACCAAGATTTTAGAGCACTTTGGTAACCATCAAGATGGATGTCACTGTAAAAATGCAATGTATCATTAGAATTATTATTGTGGCACATTACAAATAATATTTGTCTAGAATGTTTTCTGAAAGAGACTGACACTGGTACAATCACTGATTTTCTCTGTAATGGGAAAAACAATTAGTTTTCAGTCATTTGCCTTCCTGTGAGTGCTACATGCAAAATTACATCCCTTGTTCTTCAGTGAAGAGACTTTGTACAACTTAATATTTCTGTTGCAAGACTTTCAGATGATAATGGTGGATCTGCTCCCCTTGCTTGCTGTCCTCATCATTGTTTTTGGAAGCTATAATTACACAGTAAGCATTTACGTTTGAAAGCACTTTCAGAATCACCTTCCTCAATTTTCTCTCCATGCTTCTTTTGATGCAGACCAAGATATGATTCACTTTCTGGGCTATGAATGCAAATTGTCAGTTAATGTCCAAACTTTCATCCACCAGCACCCCCAAGCCCTTCTCAGCAGGGCTGCTCTCAATCTTTTCATGCCACAGCCTGTATCGATATCAGGGCTTGCCCCAACTCAGGTGGCCTGACCTCATCAGACTCACATGGGGCCACTTCTTGAGCTTGTCCAGGTCCCTCTGGGTGACATTCTGTCCGTACGTCTCTAACTATTTGCCTGTGGTCTCTGGCAGTAAGAAATGGGAAGAGGATGTTTTAAGAGAGAAAGTATATTCATAGGTAAAAGAAACACCTACCTATTTTCAATAAGAATACAAAGTTTAACTTCTTGTCTGAAGTATGTCTGGAATATAAACCTGTCAGAAGGCCGCAAAGTTTCTGTGCTCAGGTGGCAATAGTCTTCCTGATTCCTAGAGATGACATTATTATCTGGGCCAGTTCACAGATGAGGTAGCTTTCTTTGCCCCTGAGTCCAACTGAGAATTCAAGAAAGATGGAACAAGGGGGAAAAGCTTCATAAACTTATGTGAGAGTTTCTTTCACCTAAATGTAAGCATGTAAAACAGAGTGGCTAAGGCTGAACTAATCATCCCAGACTCCTCTTCTAATTGCACCATAAGATACATTGTTTAGCCCAGATTCTGGTATGTGGGTGTAGATTTGGAGGATTTTGTAGGACTTCTGTCTCACAAATAAAAGTATAAGAACTGTTTATCAGAGAAACAATGATCTTAATGATTTGGAAGCCTCTATTCAGAGAAAAAGTTATAAAACCTTGAGCAGAAAGGTACTGTTGTTATTTCGTTTGCTCTTTAAACAAAGTCTAGATCCTAAAGGGTATTTTCTGGACACAAGATGTTGACATAAAACACCTTATTGATAAAAAAAAAAAAGATATTTACATTCACATTTAGATGTTACCTGAACAAAGCACAGGTCTTTACAAGTCTCTGATGAATCTTACAATAAAAATAGTACTAGAGGGAGGTGAAAAAATCCCTAAAGACACTGTGAGATCTTTCACTTCGGTCAAGTTTCAGTTTTTTGGAATGTTACTTGCTAGATGTTCTAAGGATTTTCAGATAAATACTCCAGTGATTATCTGGGTTAGAGTCACAGTTTTGTTTATAGCAACACTTTCAGTTAAAGAAAAATTGAACACTGAGAAGGTCCTGTTTTCTTTCTATCTTTATATAAAACCAAAAATTTAGTTAGCATATCTGAAATATTATCAGTCTTATAATTATTAGTTCAGATCTAATTATTACAGAAAAAGAATACTTTTGTGCAGAAAAGTTTTCAATAATGATGACAACAGAGTTACAATGTTTTAAAACACTTAGGTTTTACTTCTTCATGTGGTTAAAGTTAGCTCTTCTATTGTTCTTCCTGGTCCCAAGGTCACTGGCTTCATTCAGTTTTAGTGGAGTGTTACAGAGAGTTGGTAGGATCAGGAATCCTTTGTTGTTTATTATTATCAGCTATATAAAACTATGGGTTTATGGCTAAGCTCAAATTAAAACAAACAAATAAATAAATACATAAATAAATAAATAACAACCAAACCAAACAGAAAAACACCAACAACCACCAGCCTAGGCAATTAAAGGAGGTATACTCAGTTTTAAAAACTAAAAGACAGTATATTCTACTGGCTTTGGTGGAATTTATTCTGGTATGCTGGAGAAGGGGAGCAGATTTTCTAATAAAACCCTAGTCATACATGGTTAATTTGTTTGGAATGTCTTAGGCACTCTAGCTATCCTACTAGTTGATTAGCTGGTTATTCAGTGTTGAGACAAATATTCAGGTCTGATTTCTGCTTCAAAGAGCTTACTGTCTAAGTTTAGATACGCAACATGGAAATAAGAACTGACAAGTGAACAAAAGAAACAGCAGGGGAGAGAGGGTGCACAGAAGGATACTGTTTACAGAATCATCATAGAGTTTCTGGAAGGAATGTATCATCTCACATGAATTTAGTCATTGGAGTTATATATCTAGTATTAATAAATAGAAGACGATTTCTACAATGGAGCTAACTGGTTGCCTTCAGAAAATGATTTAATTTTGAAATGTATTTTAAAGTAGATGAATGACTTTCTACATGTCATTCTCTCCCCCCTCCAAAAATTGAAATACCTTTGGCTTTTCCTACTCACCTGACTTTCAGTTTGTAATGTTTTATGTGACAAATCTTTTGCAAGGAGGCCATATGGCTAGCTATGAAAAGATGATAAAGTAACAAAGCAATGATAAGAAATTACCTTAGTGAAAGATTGCGGAGCTTCATCTTGTCCTATGCACGATTTTAGAATTGTTTTAAAGAATCACACATATTGATCCCATTCTTCCCTCTTAATACACCTAACTTTAGGGTCCAGTCAGCAGCGGATTTTCTATAGTGAGATTCTTATTGCTTTAGAACAGTGTTCAGAGGAGAAACTTGCCCAAACTCAGCCCTTTGCTTTGACAGACAGCACAGGCAGTGCCCCATGCTACTGAGTGGCAACATGACCATGGGAGGAAGTCACTTAGTAAAACTGTAAAGCGAGTGTTTTCTCCTAAACACATTATTAATCATGACCAGCCCCAGAGATTTTTAGACTTCAGAGGACTCAACAACTCTCAGAGAACTCAACAACTCTCAGTTTTGTGTAGATCCAACTGAAGTCCACATATTACTCAGCTCTTATGAGCTAAACAGACTAGAGGAGGCATTGCAAGAAATCTTGAAAATTAATCATCTGTATCAATCATCTGATTCCAGGGGCTGGGAAGAAGGAGAAAAATGTGTCAGATGCAAAAAATGAAATTTCAATCTTGTTCCTAGACCATGCATTGGAAGTAATTACTGGCTTAGTATATGAGACTATTTTACTTCATATAGGCATTTTCACAAGAAAAAAATATTGTTTTCATCAGGGAGTCTGCAAGATAAGCTATGTTTAGGAGGAAAAATATTAGCAGCCTATTCAGACTCTGCATCCTTTGAAAAGAAGACATCATACAGGTAATTCAGAACTCGACTGAGATATTTACTTCTTTCTATTGACTATGTAAGGACTGCAGACAGTTCTAGAACCCTGAACACTATGTAAGAAGATGCTTAAGTCCTGGGAGTGTCTGAACTAGAATATTAATTAAGTCTTCATTATGGAAACCACCATCTTTTCAGTAGTCAAAAGACTGCAACTTTTTCCAATGTAGCATGCTTATTGTACGGAAAAGTAGAGGACTGGGACTGAAACTGAATTTAGGCAGTCTGGATAAGGTTCATGGTGACTTCAGAATGGAAGAATGTCTTCCAACCTATGGCTTTTATGTGTGGCTAAAACATCCTTCTGTAAATGTCACCATTCTTTAATCTGTAAATACCACTTACATCACGAGTAAGGGTAGGTTTTGAAATGGACAGATTTAACACTCTTTTCTAACATAGGGAGTTTAATATAATCTAAAGGACAACATCTTTTTTTTTCTTCTCTTTATGCTCCAATGACAAATGTAAGTGTAAAACAATATTCTGCCAAGAGCCTTTATACATTGCATGTAGGTGAACTAAAAATAATTGCTGGAAAATCTTCTACTTGCATACACAGAATTCAAAATGAAACCTGTTCCCTCACACCTCAAACTCAAATCCCTCCACCCAAAATTACACAAGTTGAGACACTACCCTTAGCCTCTCAGAGGTCATTCTTCTTTGTCCATAGCAGCCTCCACATTAGGAACTGTATCTTAGATAGATGCTGGACAAAAAACAACCTGAAATCCACATCTGCACCTTTACATCTGGGATCTACACACGGTCAGAGACATTCATTAAAACATGCACATAACTTTCCTGCATGTATTCAGCACAGACACATTACAGACACACACTTAAAAAGCATACTTCTTTCAAAATTTAAAAAGAGAGAGACTTCTTCCTCTTCTTATTCTTCAGTTTAAACATCCTAGAGGACATGTAAAAATAGAAGGATGGAAGGAACTTCTTGAAAAAAAGAGTGAAGTAAAAGATTTAATTTTTGCTTGGATAATACATCCACAAAGCTTGTGAAAAACAAAATACATTTGGTGATCTAGATATAGATTTTATTTGAAAATATTAACAGATTGAAATATTAAAGATATATTTTAATTTGAAGTAAATTTTACTTTTTATCTACCGTTTCAACACTTGTTAATGATAAAATTTGAAAGAAATAAATTTTGATTTTTTTTTTAATTTGAAAAGGTTTTTTTAAAAGGGAAAGCACAACACTTTTGTATTAAAAATCAAAAATAATGAAAAATGTTTTGATTTTCTCAAAAAAAAACAAACAAAACAAAACAAGAAAGGCTAAATGAAATTATGGCAATGCAGAGTCTGAATTCTCTTCTAAAGATAAAAGCTCAAGAAGTTCACCATGGTCTAACCAGCAGGCTTCTCATTAACACCTGTTGAACTTTGATGACGCCACTATATTGTTCTTGATTTGCCTTTCTGGATTTCTTCAAATGCAATTGATTTATATCTAATCTACATGGATGAGAATTATATTCTTGGAAATTACTATACCACCCTCAAATAAGTTTCTACTGCATATTTTACTCAATGATCCTATTTCTTTTCACATATATGTAGACAATTAGTGAATTTAAATCCTGTAGGGAACAAAGACTTAGGAATGAAGAAGAAAATATTGAGATTGCATTATTTTTCACTTGAAAATGCTGATACATTAGCTGGAAAATCTTGGAGGTCTTGCAAAGATTCTTTTGTGCAAATCATCTTTGTTCCAGACAGAATTTCTATGGACTTATATCCTATGACCTCTCAGATCAGCCCCAGATTTCAGGCTACTAGAAGTTCTAGATACATTCCATTTAGTAAATAACTAAATAATAAATATATAATTAGATATTGTTTTTATTGTTATGGGTTGCAAAAAATTGATAAAAATCTGTCTGCGCAGATAAACCCACAGATGTTTAGTTCTATTCAGAGCTAGAACTTCTACCTCCAGCTCTGCTAAAATCTGTTTTCTCAGCTTAAGCTCTTTTTTCCTTCCTGACTCAAATTTCTCATTTGTAAAGCAGGAATAAGTATACTTGCTCTGGTTATACAGAAGATGTAATTACAATATAATGAAAACTGACAGAATTGCCAATTTCAGCTGCATACGGCTTGAAAGGAGAACTGAAATTGTTAATTTCTCATCAAGAAAAAAATATGGTTTAGATCATTATGACACATTTGAAACATTTCAATTGACTTTTTATCATCTGTATTATGATGTAGTATGTTATGGAATGGTATTGCATGGTATGTTATGCTATTTTAAAAAACAAGAATGGAAAGTCATTTCAGAAGAAAGAGAGAAAAAGAAAGAAATAGCTTATTTCAACAATGTCAAAATGTAGTATTTTGAATTGTGATAGCTTCTATTCCATTTTTCTTCAGAAAAATATTACATTGAAGCTGACCCAATTTTGTAAAGTGTTTAATTTCTGAGTGAACTGTTCATTCCTGATGGGAATAGGGTGCTTTTTTTTTTTTCAGAGATGACTCTACTTTCTTTAAAAGTGCTTTGAAATCTAAGAGTGAAAAGTGCTATATAAAGAATTACTGATCCCCCCCGCCAGGCTAAAGAAGGATGACAGCTCAGATAACTTGCTGCTCTCCCATTCTACTGTTATGAAAGTACCCGCCACACTCCTGTTTCTTGATCTCTGAAGGAAGGGTGTGAAGATCTGGTCTTGAATACTGCATCAGTTGACGCAGTAAAAACATGTGAGTGCCATTAAGTAATGGAACCTTGTGCACTGTCATATCTTTGTGTTTCATTGATAAACTTTCTGATATCTTGTAAAGTATAGACACTGATTGTAGTGTTTCACATTGATGGGTTTTATTGAAATTTGGAAAAAGTCTCATAACTTCTCTTTCCCTTGAGAGCTCTAGTGTGACTATTAAGGACAAATTTCCTGATTTTACCTCTCAGATGATGACATAATTTAATAAGGTGTCTTTTTTTTTTTTTTTTTAACCATTATTTTCATAGAACATATTAAAATTCAATAGCTATAAATTTCTTCTTTATTGTTTGTGCACAAAACTGAGTAACAGGTTCACAAGCTGTTGAAGAGAGATAGTTGACACATAGAGAAACAGACAAACATGCACACACTGACAGAAGTACATAATGTTATTTTATCATGTTAATTTACTTAGAAAAGTAGACTAGAATATACACAAAGAAGTAATTCTACTCCAGGTCAATTCTGATAGATAAGAACAAATGAATTTTCTGAGTGTTAACATGCAAGTTGAACATGCAAGTTAACATGCATAGACTGAACTAAGTTTAAAGAACAAAACTCAGTTTAAGTTACATAGGAACTGTGTGTGTGTGATTGGAATAAGGTTATTAGGATCAATACTTGAGTGAGAGCCTGGGTCAGCTGTAGTAAAGTCATCACCTGAGTGCTCAAAGTAAACACCTCACTCTGCAAGAGTAGGACATGTATTCTAGAAAGCTGAAGTGTAATCTCACAGCATGAAGCATCATGAAAAATCCAGTAGGTATGAATGAGTGACACCAGCAAGGATAAAACAACAGGGGACCTCAACCCTCCTGCTTCAGGGCATGAATTGTTTAAGAAAGATGAAAGCCATTTTCACCACTTTTTCCCTGAAGTATAATACTGAACAATTGGTTCTTCTGGCTGCGTGTCAGAGTCTGTTGCTCTCAAGATTCGAACACTGACCATCACTGATGAGGGGTCAGTAGAAGAGTGGGACCCTTGGGTGCTAATTCTTGTTTGCACACAAAAGCAAGGCATGCAGGCAGATGGATGTTTCAAAGCTGAGAAAAAAAGCTGTGTAGCTTCTTTTGAGAGCTAGAAGTTGAGACGTGCAGATCACTGTGCCTCTAGGTTAAATAAAGTTTTCCCATCCCCAGCCTCTGAAGTGATTAAATTTGTCCCAGTATCATTACAAAAATGGAATTAACAGGAAATTATGGAGCCACAGTAGCCTGGGGGTGGCTTCAGTGGATATGGTGACACTGCTCTAATAACAAGGCCTGAGAATGACATGTCACAATTACTGTTGGTTATACTGTTGATTTACGTCAATGAAACAGTTCCATGGCAGCGATCGCTCAGTTTTATGCTGATTTCCTGGCGAGTATTTCTGGATATGTAAGTGTTACCAAGGCTTTGGGATGTGCTGGTGGGTCACAGAGAGAGATCCATCATTTTGTGAAGGAAGGTAATAACACAGTGAAACTGGAGATTACAATAAGGTTTTTGACAGTCTTCAAACAGGAGAAGTGAGGATAGAAAATAATGAAAACAATGAAAATAATGAAAACTATTATGTCATTCTGTGGGTTTTGTTTTGTTTTGTTTTGCTTGTTTGTTTAAGTTTTTTGTTTTGGTTTGTTTTGGTTTTGTTTTGGTTTGTTTTGTGTGTTTGTTTTGTTGTTATTGTTGTGTGTGGGTTTTTGTTTGTTTGTTTGTTTGTTTGTTTTTAATTTTCCAAACCATAAAATCCAGCGTATTTGGGTTAAGTCACAAGAAAATACTTTTTTGATGAAATTCAAGGCCAAGTTCATGGTGAATCTGGAGTAAGCTAGTGAGATTTAGCCAATCTTTTGGCTTACATAGAAACTGTACAAAGAGTAATTTCATTTCCCCAACACAAGGTGAACACCCATCCAACCACTACAGCAGCTAAGAAAGCAGTACAGGTTGTGTTGATACTGACAAAGATTGTGGCTGGTGCCCATGTCAATGGACAAAAAATACAAATTTTGGAAAGATATAGATTCCAAAGCTTAATTAAATTATATTTAATGCCAACAGAGAAACAAAACAAATAAGCATGAAGACTAAAAGGCATAATTTCTTCATTTCCAATAAGATTTGCATTAAAACCAAGAAATACTTCTAATTCTTCGTATGTACCTCTCTTCCTCTTCCATTTCTTCACTTATGTGAAAGTAGATGCTTCCCTTCTGTTAATCTCTAGAATCACTGTATCAGTGTGGCATACAGGAGAGTGGAAAAATCTGTTACATTTCCCAGTCCTTTTAAATCATACTCTGAAGAACAGAATCAAATGTGACCTTTGAAATGTTTGGCGAATCTGTTGTGGAGAATCCATATTTTTTTCATGTGAAATAACTCAAACAACCCACCACTCTCACAGGAAGTAAATTCTTGCTTAGCAGAATTAGGTGAAATGATCATTTTTTGGCAAACCAAATATAATTCCAGATTGGCCAAGAAACAGAATAACAGATTTGAGAATTAAAATTATTCCTTAGCATAGAAACACTAACCTAAAATTTTTAATTTTATATAATTTTATGTAATTTTATTTTATAATCTATTCTGTATCTTTTAACAATCTTATTGTCTGTCTCCCCCAGCTCTGAATTTAAACTTAGTTGAGAGAAGTGTTGCAAAAAGACAGAAGCTTTAAGATTCTTCCTAAAACCCTGTGTAACCTTTCAAGTTGAATGTTATAATTGTCTGAGCACTTATAGATTTTTTTTTCTTCTCAGCTTTCTTGAGCTGACATAAAGGTTGACAAGCCTGGTGACATAATGGCTATTATTTTGAGTAGTTTCTAAACAATATCATTTTTGTGCCCTTCTGCTTTCAATAAAATTATAGGTTTCTTTATTTTTTATGAAACAATAGCTCTCAGCTCCCATGCTATATTTCCTGGGCAAATTTCCGATAGACTGTCATGACTTGCTATTAATGCAATTATCGCTGTTGACGTCAATGGAAGCATTGGCTATGCTGAGGTCTTCATTAATGGTGTTACTTTTAAGCACAGAGTTCTAGACACTATCTTGTTATTTAGCCAGCCTGTGTAAACCAAGTAAATAAATAAATACAAATACAACAAAATAAAATAAGCTGCTAATTCAAAATACATCCAGATAAATAAGAGCAGTATTTATAGAAATGCACTAGTGAAAGATCATATGTGCATGAGGAGCTGATAAATTCTCATTACCTGCTTGGGTCTGACAACTGAAATGACCTGCTAGGCATTCAGACATCCTCTGAAAAAAAACAACATGCGTAGGGTCTTATATAGCGTTTAGGTGTTCCCTTCCTGTGCAGTCAGGAGTGAAGGCTAGTCAAGATTTCAAGCTTGTCTAAGGTACAAGGAAACTTTAAAGGGTTTGCTTTATCTCTTTTCCTCACTACTTCATCCAACTGTGAGGTTTGTGTGTCTTGGTTTCTAATAAAGGAATCAAAACTTTCTTCGTTTTTTTTTTTTTTTTTTTTTTTTTTTGGGTAAAGCAGGAGGATAATGGTTCCACTCACACAATGTTCGCTCCACTCATGAGAGTGTGTAAACACTTAAACTGAAGGAGAAATTGATAACCATGGTGGTGATAGACACTAAGTTTTAGGTGGCATCAGGAACTTTGTACCAGGTCCACTAAAGCTGGAAGAACAACCTTTCCAGTCACAGCTCTCTCTTTAGCCCTTAACTCATATTCTGAGAATCCCCACACCCTCCTACTGAAACTCATTTATATCCTTCTGCCCAGTCATTTATATATTTCTGCCCAGGCTTAAAATTTTGCCCCAGATTCCCAATAAACTTACCCCCTTCACTGAGATCTCAATGGTTTTCTTTTATTGGATCCAATCACATACGGCCTAAACCAAGCTTATTTTGGGAAAGAAGGAAGGACTACTACAGTCTAAGGCTGAATCCATAAAGAAGATGAGAAGATGTTTATGGCAATCCCAAAACAATGCTATTCAACTCTGAAAAGAGAAAGAGAAAGGGAAAGGGAAAGGGAAAGGGAAAGGGAAAGGGAAAGGGAAAGAGAAAGAGAAAGAGAAAGAGAAAGAGAAAGAGAAAGAGAAAGAGAAAGAGAAAGAGAAAGAGAAAGAGAAAGAGAAAGAGAAAGAGAAAGAGAAAGAGAAAGAGAAAGAGAAAGAGAAAGAAAAAGAGAAAGAGAAAGAGAAAGAGAAGAGAGAAAGAGAAAGAGAAAGAGAAAGAGAAAGAGAAAGAGAAAGAGAAAGAGAAAGAGAAAGAGAAAGAGAAAGAGAAAGAGAAAGAGAAAGAGAAAGAGAAAGAGAAAGAGAAAGAGAAAGAGAAAGAAAGAGAAAGAGAAAGAGAAAGAGAAGAGAAGAGAAAGAGAAAGAGAAAGAGAAAGAGAAAGAGAAAGAGAAAGAGAAAGAGAAAGAGAAAGAGAAAGAGAAAGAGAAAGAGAAAGGCTGAGCTAACACATTTGTAATCAAAAAAGTGAAATCCAAGTAGAGACAATATTAATGCAACTCATGTAGCATTTGGGACAACTGCTCACAAATGTGACCACACTTGTCCAAGGATAATAAATACCAAATTGGATCAAGCTGTTGCAAAAATCCAGTAATGAACTAGGAAAGAAGAATCTACTTTATTAAATTAATTTTATTTGTTTAGATAAGCAAAATGAAGGCAGAGAGGAAATAAACTACTATCAGTTAAAGAAATAAACACCATCATAGTAGTTCACTTAGTTTTACTAATATCCTGGTAGAGCGAGTTATTTAATAAAATTAACTAACCGAAGTTATTTCTGCTGGAAGTTAAAGAAATTGCTAACCATCAGAGGAGTATTATTCTGAAATAACATTTAAACAGGAACAATAGAGTGCAAATGTCCTAGGTAATCTGAGATTTCTTCATTTTTTTGCTGTTGTTTGTGATTTTTTCAAGATTGCGACCAGTTTGCTGATGACATTACATACCTTAGTTTCCTATGACAACAGGGGACTGAATTCTGTGATAGAGATCCCTTCACTTCATGTGTATTCCTATGCATTATAGTGTTACATACCATAACAACAAACTCAAACATATCCTTGATGAAGTGGAATTACGTTTACGTATTCTGAAGTAACAGAGGAACTCGAAAATTTTGCAGGTGAGATTTATCCAAATATACATCATTAACAACATTCAGGTACCTTCCACCTGATTAAATCAACTATACATAACAGAACCCTGAGTTCCTTCAGGCAAGCAAAATGGGTCTTATGAATTTTATTTGATTTTTCTGCTCCAGTTCCTTACTCTTTAACACATCTTAATAATTTAGTTCAACAACAGATTTGTCTGCATAAGACTGTTTGGTAATGCATTCTATTCTACTAAGTAGTCATTAGGCTGCCTACCCTAATGACTATGATACAGATGTAGAATTTAAGGAACCTGGGTTTTATTCTGTCGTTAATTCAATGCACAATTTTTGAACTAGTCACTCTCTTACAACAAGAACTTGCATAACTTTGGGTTATTCTGTAATGTGGGTGGATGACAGCTGTCAGGTGCATCGAGCCACTATTATCCTTGAAAAGTACTGTTTTTTCACCATTGAATACAACAGGAACATAGACTTCTGGTCAGACTTACACATCTAATTTTAGGTATTTAAATTAGATCAATAATTCTGTCTGTAAATTTCAAAAAGGATATTTGCACAAGGACTCTAGCTGGAATATCATCTAACAGATGAAATGAATGATCCATAACATTATCAACCAGAGATTATAGAGAAATTTTGATTTTTTGAAGTTCTCATCCTTCTTTTTATATATCAGTCAGGTAGATCCATATATAATTTAAAATAAATATTCTGCCTTTAGGTTGCTGTGGCTACTCCAACAGATTTTAACGTTTCACCTTTCTCTCAGAATTGTTTGTCCTATTTTCCAGGCTGAACGTTACTTACTGTGGGATTACACACTTGCTATCCTCAGAAATATTCCAACCATGCTGTAGCAGGAGGTTTTAATAATGGTACAACACAACTTGAGTCATAGTTTCCATACCTTAGTATCCCAGTTGGGCGCAAATAATAAAGATCTTCCTCAGACCAGGATTTTGGAAATAAATTGGAGACTTTCACTGATAATTTTTATTAATGGAGAAGATGGGGTTCTTTAGAAGGGGAAAGTGATAGTGGGAGGGCAAGTGCTTATTTTCAGGCAGCCTATACTTTTAGGCAAAATGAAGGTTACCCTAAATGTTACTACACTCCAGGTCCTTTGTCTTTAACTTTACACTATAAGGTTATTTCACATATTAGCCAAACGAAACAATACAGTCCAAAAATGCAGAACAGGTTGGATCTAGACAGTTTTGTTCTTCTCTAGACTTAGCAAATTCATGTACTATCTACGTTAGTGAAGTACTTACAATTTTTCATTGAATGAACTGGAAAAAGTGTAAGACTTGGCACAAAATGTAGTTCCCTTAGGAGATCTGTCCCATGGAGAGTCCCAGATTTTACACCCAAGCTTCTCTCACATGAAGAGAAAATAGAGGCAAAACTCAAAACAAAAGCAAAAACAAAATCTCTCAGTGCCTTCTTTGATCTAAAATCACTAAAGTCACAAGAGTTATATCAGAAATTTGATCATATTCATATTAGAAGTTTGTGCAAAATAAAATGCTTTTAAAGAATTCCCCAACTCTAGAAAGAAAAGACATCTTTTTCTAGCTCAAACTGTGATAGAAGAGTGACAGTGAAATTGAGATCCTAAAAGCCTGACTGGAAAGACAAGAACACCTGCTTCAGTTTCCACAGTAAAAAGGAAGGGAAATTGTAATATCAAGAGATGACATATTTGAAGGTTGTATTTTTCTCAGTTCATTTCCATGATGTTGGACTTGCCCTCCCTGACAAGGTCTGAAGAAGGTGTAGTTTATGAGCGTGGTTCAAGTGTGATAAAGAAGCTGCAAGTTGAGAACATGAAGGGTTAGGTGCCCTTGAGGAGCGGATGGGCTCGAGTGATCTGCAAGGATTGATGTTATTAAATTGAATTATTATTATTAGCACTTGTACAACATAGGAAATGGATGAGCAAAGAAGAGTAAAATAACTACACAAGACCAAAAGTAGAATTAAAAGGCGGTTCAGAAAATATTGTGAAAAAACTGCTATCATTTTGTAATTATAAATATACATGTAATGTACACTTAAAAAAAAAGGAAAAAAAAAAAGAAAAAAAAAGAAAAAAAGAGCATGTCAGATTATCTTGATATCTCCTTCAGATTCTGCTTTAATATCTGCTAAAAACTGGTGTCGGTCCACCAAATTACACAGTAACTTAGTTTCTCACAAGTGCCTCCTTAACCCCTTGTAGCTGGGAGCTACACTATGTGGCCCACTGAACAATGTTTAATGAGAGTCAGCAGGCACCTGCTGATATAAGGCAATTGTGGTAGTCAGCTCATGGAGATAGATGATGTTACATCTCAATTTTTATATATGGATAGATGGATACACTTGCATATATCTGTATCTCCTACGTGTGTCTCTGAGTGCATATGTATGTTAATATATGTATAAATATATGTGTGTTTGTGTGCGTATGTGAGCACAGAAGAGGAGATATATATATATTTAAGAAAGAACAGCTCTGCTCAGATTTGTTGAAGAATAAGTGTACTGTATTAAATAGCAAGCTTACCGTTTCTGTCAGAAACACCTTTCGATATCACACTTTTGCCTTGTCATTTCCCACCTCTTTTTTGCTCTTCAATCTGAACTTTCTGGTCCATGATTCATATGTTTTCAATGCCTTTTATCGTTTATGTTTCAGTCAAAGAAGTAAAAGAATGGACCTACTACTGTTCACAATAACTTTAATGAACATTGCTAGCTTGCACACCAGAAGATAATACTCCACATTGCGTGTTATAGGAAGGGGGAATAGCAGGATAGCATTTATGGGGCAGCAATGAAAAGATAAGTCTGCACAATCACTATGTCTGTATATAAAGTAGATGATGTTGTTGCAAGACAATTACATAGCTAATATAGAAATATGTCTACCTCTGAAAAACTGTCATTGCCCTCTAGGTGGGCTTTTGCAGACTCTTCTTAACTGACTTCTAGTGTTTACCTTGGACTTAAAGTCTTAAAAAACATAGCTGCCAACTTCCTTCTGGAACTGGCTCATGTTTGGCAAAAGCAAAGAATATAAAGCTCAAGTGCTTTGCTTTGAGTTAGTGCAGAATGTATTGGTATATTATTGGTACACAAACTCATACAGATTAACATGTCCACAAATTCTGGGAGCAAAATAATTCATAGAGTTTCCATGATGAATGTATGCTGTAGTTTAACCCCAGCCATCAGTAGAACATCCTATAGCTACTCACTCACTTGCTTGGAGGGGCATGAGGAAGAGAATCAGAAGGGTAGAAGTAAAAAACAACCTCATGGGTTGAGATAAAGACAGTTTAAAAGGTAAAACAAAAGCCACACATGCACACAAAGCAAAACAAATAATTAATTCACCACTTCCCATTGGCAGGCAGGTGTTTAGAACCATCTCCAAGAAAGCCAGGCTCCACCATGTGTAACAGTCACTTGGGAAAACAAATGCCATGATTACAAACATCCTTACTTCATCCGTCTTTCCCTAGCTTTTATTGCTGAGCATGACATCTTATGGTATGGAATATCCCTTTGACCAGGTTGGATCAGCTGTCCCAGCTGTGTCCCCTCCCAGTTTCTTGTGTAAATCCACTGGTGCTACTCACTCATGGGGTGGGGTGAGGAGCAGCAAAGGCTTTGAGTTTTTGTAAGGACTGCTCAGCAATAACTAAAACATGTCTATATTATCAAAAGTTATCAACAGAAATTCAAAACATAGCCATATACTATAGAGAAAATGAACTCTATTTGAGTCAAAACCTGCACAATGTACTGCTACAAAAATGCCAGAAAATTTTAAGTGATAAATGAATACTGACACTGATGATGATATCCAAGTAAAATTATTTTATGTACCTTACGTTTAGTCTAAGTACCTATATGGCAAACACCTCAATGTTTTTGACCAGCTTTCTCTTCACTTATTCTCATAATGACTATTTAGTAAGGGTATATCTTAGAGAAAAATATCTCATCTTTGTCACAGCTCATGTTTCCCCTGTGATTTTGTTATGGTGTTCCCCACAAATATCCGTGCTTTATCTTTCCAAAACTTGTTTACCAAAGAGCCAAGGGGATTATTAAAGCGATGTGCCATTCATAATCACTGCTAGCCCTGGACAACACCAAGGAGCTCTCACCCTTGACTTATCAACAAGTGGGGGAAGCCTTAACACTGTACACAGCATCAGATCCTTCCACAGTAATAGCAGAGCCTACAGCACTGTATGCATCAGGTCCTCCATGCCATAATACAGCCTGACAGTTTTAGAACAACGTGCATCTCTGTTAGCTAAATATGTCGGAAACCTAAAGGAAATTGCCACAAAACCTTCCTTTCTTTTCAGGAAAGCACTTCTAAAAAAAAAAAAAAAAAAAAGGGAAAAAAGTATTAATAAAACAGACTGCTTCAACTGACAATGCCAGAAGGGTTGAAAATCAGGACAAGGGACAGACAGTGAATGAAAGAAAAAGAGGGCGGCAGGTAAATGAGAATGATACACCTCTCATTAAATCTAATTGGGTACCTGTCCATGGTGTGCTTGGCTAATTTAGTCCAACCTAAATCTCTTACGAAGGAAAAGTTCACACTGAGGAAAATCAAAACCAGAAGACCAATTGTCTCCAATCACATTCCAAAGTTTGAGAGACTATTTATCACAAGTCACTCTTTCTCATCTCCATAAATTAATGCAGGCCTACATATGGAAATCAAAGTTTTCTACACATATAAACACCGTGGATCTGAATCAATCTCTCAAAGCCAAAGAGGGTTAAATATTTAAACAAGCTATGTATTGAAATGCATTTTTAATGCTGTGAAGTCATTCTGATGAAAGATTACTCAAGAGCCTTCATTACTGAGTTTAGAGAGTAATGTGGTATTATTGAAACAGATGGCACAGCTGTGTGCAGCCTCAGACTCAGCCCTCCCCGCTGGGGTAAATCCAAGTGCCACTCCTGTGCAAAGTTATCCGCTGTCAGCCAATGGACTGAATGGATAGATGTCTGTGCCTAGCTTGCACATCCATACATGACAGCCAAGACAGCTAAAGTCTTTGAGAACGGGCTCCTTAAAGAGAGCAGTGCCTTCTGTAATCCTTTATTTCCTATGTGCAGCACAAGGCACAGAGGGGAAGAGGGAAGCAACACTGCAAACATCGAGAATGAACTTGCTGTGCTGCTCTGTGACTTAATTGCTAGGATTATGTGGTATCATTATGTCAACTGCAATTGTCTCTGTTAATTTCAAGCTGGCATTTCCCCCACCCCACACCCCTTTCTTGTCTCCCCCCTGCTGAGTGAGTGTGGGTGTTGGGAGAGTGGCAAAGAGGGGGGAGAGCCATACGGACACATTTTGATGATTATTAATTAAAAAAGACAAAGGAAGAAATAGGAGAGTGTAAAGTGGCAGTCCAAGAAAGGATTAGCTGCATGGCTGCTAACACTGTCACAGCTGTGGGGAAGAGGAGCCTGGTACCTCAAGAGAGTACTTCTGGAGCTTTCCCTTGCACTGAGTTTTCAGCTGGATACAGGCACAAATAATGTCAGTTTCTGATTAAGGCCCTGGCTTCTAGGTTTATATGACAGCACCACATTCACCACATTCACTTTGGTCCATATTTGCAATACTGCATACAAAGAGTGTGCGCAAAGCCTCAAAATGTCTATCTCCTGGTCTTGCAGTGATGTAGTTTAATCGCTTTCTATGGAAAGATTTCTAGTTCATGTGTGCATGTCTTCATCCACTTAGTGAATAGACCGGGTTTTGTGAAAGGTTAATATTACAGCTAAACATCATTCAGCTGTGCTGCATGGTATTTTGGAATAGAAGCCAGGATCCAGATGAAAGGCGAATTATATTTGGGCAGTGTTTGCTGGAGAACCATCTGCCTACTAGAGTCCATCAAAGCATCCTCCCCCAGACTTAAGTATCTTCTGTGAGCTCAAGCACCTATCAGGGTGCTGAATACCCAGGATGAATTAGAACGTCAATTTTTAATTCCAGAAACTAGAAGTAGATATACAGAACATTTAGAGATGCCCATGATTTTCTGTGGATCATCCAGAGGTTTCCTTTCTGATGTCAAAAATCTCTCTCCTTATTTAAACCGTCTTTCTATTGCTGTTGCAATTGTCTTTCTGTATCCAAGTCCTTTTCTGAGTAGAAGTGGCAAGGATGGAATTCAATATTCTAGAGGAATTCACATAAATGACTTGTATAACAACATTAACTCTTCCTTACTACTACTACAGAAAATTCATTTCACATCTGTTAGGACTGCATTTCCTTTTTCCATAGCCACATGGATGCTTCAAAGTCAAGCTATAATCAAGTAAGACAAGTAAGTTTTTCTCTTCCTTTGGAATTTACCAACCAAATAAATTCCTGGCTTTTTGTAAAGTTGTATTTTTTTCAATCCTTCAGCATGCAATCCCTGATTCAGTGTTATTTCTATTATTTCTGTTTCTGAGGCCATCTTTTTCTTTTTGGATGGTAAATAGTGACTTTTCTTCTTTGGGATTCCCTTTTAATTGCTGATAATTTGGAGCATAATTATCAAACAAAACGACAGATACAGAACCAATTCTTGATCTATTAAAACTCTCAAATGAAGATTTCAATAATATCAGACAGGTAAGTAAAGCATAAAATGAAGTTCAGACAGAAGAAAATACATCACAATAAGAAAAAGAATTTTCCTAATTTAAATTATTTTCTTGTGTAAGTGGTTGTAAATAGCATCAGATTTAGGAATCCAATATAGGTAGAATTATACCAGCAACTTGGGTTGCTCACTGTAAAGTAACAAGGTTATTACTTGTAAGTACCTAAAGCTTGTATTCTCTCTGTACTCAAATTGCTAGGTAATGCTGCTTTTCACTTCACCAAAGAAAGTTATGTTAACTTACTTTTAATTTGCAGTAGGCTAAGAATATATGAGCAGACAGTTACCTTCCTCAGTTGACAAGCAATAACTCCTTAAACTGCCACAGTTTTATTGGTGTCTAAACAATACTAGATGACAGTGATTTGTAGGCATCACAGAAAAAATAGAGTTTTAATTGAGAGTTTATAAAAGTGGTGACAAGGAAGATTTTGATTTTCATGTTTCTGCAGAAGTGAATATTTGATCTCAAGAAGGATAATATTTATAGGGAAAAAAAAAAAGAAAATAGAAATTATTTATTGTATACTTAAGAAATTTTTCAAGCTCTTTGGAACATTGGAGTTTGCCAACAGCATTAGAAACAATGGCTGTCTAGACTTGCCTGGGACAAAATCTAACAATTTTGATCCAGATAAGTTTGCAGTACTGTTCCTGGAGCTGGCCAAAGAGGTATGTTCTCATTCTCTAATGTAAACTTGCTGAATGTTGCTTGTAAATTTAAAATAAGAACCTAATCCAACTGTTATGCAAGGACACTTTAACTTTTCACTCTCTTTTTTTTAGTCATTTTAAAACAATGGCATTTCCTAGAAATCAAAGGCTATAAGGGAGATTAAAGAAAATTGAAGGAATCAAACTAAGATACAGAACTCAGAGCTGTGATGATCATCAGACATTTCAATGGCCTTAACAATTGTTGCAATTTGTGTTGAACTGAACTGCAGACAGACATGGAAACAAGTTTAGAAGGTTCTACTTTGCTAAAAGAACTCTCCATTAACAGAATAAGTTACCACTGCAAATGGATGCTTCATGTGTAATGAAGCATCTTTGCAAAACCAAGTAATGCTCTAACATGATTTACATTCTTTGCTTGCACACACATTGTTAGATTTCCTTAATTTTCCTGCATATTGTCATGAAAAGAAACAACCACAATGGTCATGCCCCCGTGGTGTCCTGGAGACAGTCTTGTGCAGTAGCTAGCAATGCTCCCACCTGACTGGCTGTCAGCCAAATCTGACCCAAAAGCTCCTCACTGCAATAGATTGGTACCTAGAAAATTACATGTTATCTTGGTTACTGCAGTGTGTTAATGCAACCACACAGCTTCTGTACCTGTGGTGGTTTGTGTCTTTTAAGTTTCAAGTAGGTCCTCTGCCCATGGAGACATGCCCCCACATTTATGGAACTGCTCCAAACCACCCTTAATTTCCAGAAGTGCTCTCTTCAAATTTACACTTTATTTATGTGGCTTCCATTCCATTTACAAGGCTGAAAGCATTAGTATAAAGAAGCTGGCAGGCAGAAACCCTTTTTGGCTGGAAAGGTAATGGAATTTTGCTCAGTTATTTTACCAGGAATAGAGTATGATTAGCACTAATTACAGCCTGAGACACTAAGAGAAATCTGCAGTAAAAATTCAAGATGCCCTTTCAGAATATCTATTACAGTGATAATGTTATTTGTCTTGATGCAAACAAACAAATAAAAAGCAGTATTTCCATTTACTGGACTGTTTTTTCTTTAAAGTGTCATTTCATAATATAATTGGACTTCATAGAAACTGGTTCTTACTTGATTGCTGTTCTGTCGGTTGTGGTTCAAGCTCATCAATAATTTGAGAAAGAATTGGACAGTGTTGCACAGACAGCAGAGAGAAACACAGAAATGCTAAGCAGTGTGACCGAACATATTTATCTATTTAGGAAGGAACTACAAGAAAACAAGCCAATTTTCCTAATATTTGCTGAGGAAGATAGTCAAATACATACCTGCCACCCAAACACTCACAATGCTTGACCTTGTCCTGGTTTTAACTGGGACAAAGTTAATTTTATTCCTGGCAGCTGGTGCAGTGCTGTGTTTTGGATTTAGTATGAGAATAATGTTGATACACTGATGTTTTAGTTGTTGCCAGGTAGTAAAGCACTTTCCAGGTTCTTATACTGGCCTGCCAATAGGAAGGTGGGGAGAGTACAAAAGGCTGGAAGGAGACACTACAGGAACAGCTGACCTCAACTGACCAAAAAAGGTGTTCCATGCTATGTGACATCATGCTTAGTACTAATTTTGGTAGAAAGTGGTTGGTGGGATCACTGCTTGGGAACTGGTTGGGTGCCAGTTCAGTGAGCAGTGAGTGGTTGCATTGTGCATCACTTGTTTTGTGTATTCATTTGTTTTTATTATCATTATTATTACTGTTATTATTTTCCTTTTATGTCTTGTTAAACTATCTTTATCTGAACCCATGAGTTTTCTCACTTGAACTCTTTAGCTTCATTCGCCAATCCCACCAGTGAGGAGGGAATCTGTGGCTGTGTGGTGCTTGGTTCATGGGGTTAAACCATGACCAACCCATAAACTACTCACCTTATTTTATTGCTCCTGTATGTGATATTAGCAGTATTCTGCTAAAATGAAAAAAAAAAAAAAAGAAAAAAAAAAATATTAACTTGCAGTGTAAATAACAGAGGAAGAGATACTACCCTTTAACACAGCAATGGCATCCTTGCTTACAGTATGGAGGTCTGAACAGCTACAGGTGTGCAATAGAGATGACTCTGAAGTCCAAAATTGCTACAGATTTGCTATAGCAGCATATAGCAGTTTATATAAAGACTAGTGAGGATGTTCTTTTCACACACACAAAAAGGTCTGTGAACAGCAGCCATGAAGGACAGGTATTTGAACTTTATTAAGGAAGACAGGGCTATTAAACTGAAAGTGCCCTAATGTACTACAGTTGCAGCTGTGCTTCTCTGTGGAATAAGCAGAACTGTCACATGAAGGGATGTGGCTAGTTATTTCTCATTCAGAATAACATTTCTAGTTAAAATTCATAGACTTTTTAAAACACCATGATCCAATCAAACATCTTCATCTCATTGACAGCTGATGACAAAACTCATTCTTTCCCATTTAATATCTGCAGCTTGAGTTGTATATAAAAAGTAAATTCTAAAATTCCAATATTTTCACCATGTATTCTTCCCCATTACAGTCTCCCTCCACTAATATCCCTTTTTCTTCCCTTCCTTACTTCTGTAATTAATAATCGACTATTCAGGGCTGGTGGGTTTTTTGTTGTTGTTGTTTGTTTGTTTGTTTGTTTGGGTTTTTGTTGTTTTTGTTTGTTTGTTTGTTTGTTTTGTTTTGTTTTGTTGTTTTTTTGGTGTGTGTTTTGTTGTTGTTGTTGTTGTTTTCCTGATCAATAGCTCAGGTGCTAAGACCCTGAAGAAAGACTTTTGGCACATGGGGCAAACAGATGTTTTTGAAGTGAGGCCTTGAGTAATTCAAGAAAACATTCCTGCAGGTGAAACTGAAAAGTGACTCTTGTGCTAGAAAGATAATATCTACAGCAGTGGCTCTCAACCTTGGAGAACTGGAGTGCTACTTCATCACTGAATAAGCCACATGCTAATTATCTTCTGCTGCGTCGTGCTGCTACATCATTTTTGAGTCACTATCAGAAAACATTGCATGATGATATAACATGTTGTTAAGTTCAGAATGAAAGATCTGTAGACAGAAAAAATAAGAAAATGCAGTTTTTACTCAGGTACTTATACAGCACGTGCAGTAAGTCAATGTCATTACAATTTGCATTTGAATTTCCAAGCTCTTCTTTTGCTTTTTTTAGGGGCCTTCTTCAAGCTGCTTTTAAATCAGTGAAAAGTTCCAGCTGACACACACCAAATTTGAAATGGACAGTGAAAGAGTTAAAATAGCACAAAACACTGTGAACTTTATTTTGAATATCTAATTACTGTTTTGGATTTATCCCAATGATTTTCCTCACTCTGCATCTGATTAATGCCTTTCTTACTTCTTTCCTAAGTCACTATGGTTGACATGGTCACATTGTCTGTTTGATACTGAGTTTGTCCATGTCTCCACAATATCATTGAGGCCACTGTCCAATTTCAATCAAATTTGACAGAAAATGTAGAAGTCTGAGAGATAATTCAGATCCTACAAATATCATGAGGAGAGGCAATGAATATAAAACATTTTTTTCTTTAACATTTACTGAACAAGGTGTTCACTCCATATAAAACACCTAGAAATCTGAGTGAGACACAAGGAGGGGGAGACAGATGTCATCAGTCCTGAAAAAATGAACTCCACAAAAACCAAACTTCTTATCACTTTACTCCTCATCTAATTCTCATTAATCTCTTTATGAGATACAAGATCATAAACAACTCACTCTCACCTGATCTTTTGTTCACAAAATGAGTACTTTGAGTACCAGTTTTCACAGCAATGTTTTTGACCACACATCTGATACAAGAAATACTATGTCAAAATAGAAAACTGTTCTTATATGGAAAAAAAAAATACCATTATTTGGACTGAATCTGAAAGGTAAACCAAGTCAGTTACATGGTCTAAAGAAAGGAAATGGTAAGTTGGTGACAAAGTTTGCCAGTTTTTCCTACCAGTGAGGAGCAAGATTGGGGAGCTGAGGGTTTTCTCTAACAGCTTCTGGCCTGTCATTGAAACCAAATTAGTCTTATTTACTCCTCTGACATTTAATTGAGATATATCAAATAGGTTTACATGTTCTCTGTTAAGACATTAGAGGAGTTCCTCTAAAAAAGCAATTAATTTTTTCCTTTTGTTTCTGGGAGAGGTCTACAAATTACAGCAGCTTGTTTTATCCTTTGATAGGAAAGGGTAGTGTAGTAGGTTGGATTAAACAACTATGAAGTCTTCCATGTTGACCTGAAATCCTTGCTCTGCCCACATACAGATTTTAAGATGTTTAGTATGTTAGGATTCATAGGATACAACAGGGTGAGAAAAGTGGAGATTATTTTAGGGTGAGGTCTCCTCTAAAGAGCCCCATGAAGGTTAAAAAATAATTTGACAGATCTAGCTAGCCTTTACCAGAGCTAAAGCTGGTAGATCTCTGACACTGAGCTATGTCAGGGTAACAGATCTGATCACCAAATTATTGGATATTTTTGTGTCACATTCCACTGCCTGGTATATGTATCTCCAGAGAAATGGTCTCATAATGCGCTCTAAAGTCAGGTGGGACCAGTGTAATAACACAAATTGAAAAACATAAACTATAGAAATTCACTAAATCAATAGCCATTTAAATTAGATTATTTATTTTAGGTAAGAGAAACAAATCAAAACCTTACTGGTTTCACTTAGAAGTTCTTAGAAAGCGAGCATACACAACAATGCACTGTAAATTTCTTGAATGGTGGCCTTTATAGAACAAAATGGCAGGAAATAACCCACACAACTACTAGTCTAAATAGCTTAAAGTGATCTGGCCTAACTTCAAGTGCCATAACTATATACTTCCAGGTGTAATTACCTTAGTTTTACCCATTAGTTGGAAGAAAAATGCAGAGACTTAACAAAAATGGTG
This sequence comes from Columba livia, assembly GCF_036013475.1. Lineage (NCBI taxonomy): Eukaryota > Metazoa > Chordata > Aves > Columbiformes > Columbidae > Columba > Columba livia. The sequence goes on along the minus strand of NC_088642.1, from coordinate 7,255,795 downwards.
AAGGAATCAGGTGGATGGAAAATACATTTGCTCAGCAATCAGCTTCTGGATTTCATGCCTCTATTAAGTAAGCTGAAGAGTTTTCTATCAGCAAACTTCTGGTCCTCGTAAGGACATTTGAAACAAGATTAATCTCAGTTAACTTTAAATGTTGGCTTAGCCAAAGCTAATTGGCTCAGCTCCCTTTGTAGTCAGTGCAGTCAGGAAAATGCTCCGGAGGGTGATTCATTTCAGCTGTCGTAGAGCCTAGTGAATCACCACTGGGGACACCTCAGTGATAAAGAAAACAGTCTTGGACTTTGATAACTGTTAGAAGTGTAGATCAAAGGTCTTAGGCCCAGTCATACCTTTATCCTTTTCCTGTTCACCTAGCCAGATGGAACTCCTTAAGTCTAGCAATCAAAGCAGCCTTTCACTTAATTTTGTGGTTCTCTACTTTCCAGTTTGCAGATCTCCTTATTGATCTGAAGAGAAATGAGCACAGTATTCCAACTGCAGTTATATCAGTGTTAAACAAAGAAATATTGCAATTGGCTTGATCTAATTTTCCCTCTTTGTATGTTTCGTTTTTGACCACTATGATTAAGTCTTTTCCAGAATCATTCATTCTCAAAGTTGAGTTTTCCTGCTCTCTAATAATAGTTCATGTTCCTAATGTCTAGAAGTATAGTTTTATGCTTCATATTGTATATCTACACATATATGTACATTTAAATGCATTGAGATACAATTCATTTGTCAAGTGACAAATTCCAAAGGCTTTCGTTCGTTGTGTTTTAATGCTGTCTGTGAAGAAAATCTGTATAGTGATGATGTTTTACTCAAAAGCAGGACTGATGTATGGAGGTACCTGGACTTCATTTCATTTTGAAACCTAGCCTATATGGAAGATAACGTTGACTTTGCAGTGTTCTCTTTTCCTGACAAAACCATGTCTGATATCAGACTGAAATTTTGGATGTTTAATATTAGATAATAAAAATTTGCTTCATCACTCTTCATTTGTCCTTCATCAGAAAAAAAAAAAAAAATCAAATTACTGTAGGTCTATTTTAATAAACCAATTTTATGATATATTGGTTATATTACCTTCCTTTAATTCTATGTTAATTAAATCTCATATTAGCCATTTTATTGTTTGCTTTAGGTTAACTTTAAACTGACAAAGGGCATTTATCATGATAATCTCATTTTTCTTTCTAAATGTTTCTGTACCTTGAATTTTTCCAGTTATTTGGGGATTTTTCTGTGCCACAAGAGTCCCTGTTATCCATTACATTCCAGAGGAAACTTCATCCAGCTCTTTTGAAACTCCTGAATGTCAGTCCTGGGATTCTGGGATCTCCTGCTTCACTTTCTCTGTAATTACTGTTTGAATGAAAAGTATTTCAGTTCCATCACTTAGCCATTTGGAAACAAATTCTACCTTTTCAACAGCTACAGGGCAGAAATACATACACTGTTGCATAAGTACTAGCCAATTACAATTCCTTTTTTTTTTTTTTTAAATAGGTTGCCTTTCTCCTTTCTCCCTTGTCCATTGTATCCTCTTTTAAAAGGTTATATCTACTTATTTAAAAATTCTAGTCATGTAACTCTTCCCACCAGGTTTCAGCAATACCAACTAGGTCGAATTTATGCTCATAAAGGAGCAATTCCAATTCCCTGTGTTTATTATCCAGGCTCCAAGCAGTGGTGTACAGGCAATTAAATAATTTCTTCTCCTCATGTCCTTCAGTGTCTTGATCAATTTGTTTCTCAACATTCTGATTTGGTTCTAAGCGACCACATATTTGTTCCTGCTTTTCACCTTCTTTTTATTTATTTTTTTTTGTCCTAGTTTAACAGCTACCTGACTACAATTTTTTAGAATTATTTCATTCTAACTTGGTTTTAATCAGAATAAACTAATTGGTCAAATACAAAACTTTGCATGAGGATATACAGTTTTCAGTTACGTTTTAATCTAAAAATATTTTAATTCCCAGGATAATTTATGGTCAGAAGCACAAGTCTAGAGTACCCAAGAGCTAGGACACATATTTGGTTCTGAATACAGTTTCCCATGGGAGTATTCTAATCTTCAGGGGTTTTTTTAAGTAAACAAATTTCAGTCTTTCTTATTATGGGTTTTGCAGAGGGCATGTTTGCTTGCTTAGGTGTTTAGTTTTGGATGTACAAGTTAATTATTTTGAAGCAAAGTTTGATATTCTATATGATATAAGGAAAATATTTGAGCTGATATAGTTTTGCTATGTCCTTTTGGCACAACTCAGTCAAGCTTATTTAAACATACACCTGCACACATACACACAAATATTAAACTTCCAGCCAAACATGGCACAAGGAAATGTTTTAAAACATGTATTTTGTCATATGGGGAAATCATTTTACACTCTGGTATTGTCTAGCCAGCTTGCTGGTCCAGAAGCTTTTTTCTAATTTCTTCAAGAGAAGTCATCCAAAGTTTAAGAGTTCCCATTTAACACAGAACATGCAACATCGAAAGTATTGTAAATTTAGGAGGACTATACTTACACAGTTTCTCACTTTCAAAACCTTCTCTTTCAGTTGTTTACCCTTTATATGACACAAAGGATTTCTGAGAAAATTAGCTGAGTAATCTTATGTTGTAGCCTCTCTGAAATCTCTTATACACATTGTGTGACATTCTACAAGCATCACCATTAAGGAGAATACATATCATCAGCAACAGCTAGAAGATGTCTCTTGTGCTTGGTCTAAGAGGATTTCAGTTCATTTCCACCTTGTTATTCCCCTGTGTCTTTAGACTGTTTTCCCGATTTTCCATATTGAAGATCTGTTCAGACTAGAAGTGACTAGGCATGCAGAATCCTTGCTAGTCCTTTCCTTTCTGACCGTATATCTGCTCACCATTCTGTCTCTGGTCATAGGGAATGGTGATTCAGTGTGCTGTTTGTGATGGTCTTTAGCTGCCAGCTTCACATTCCAATGTTTACTTCACCCTCTTTTTGGGTTTTCCTTGGGTTTTGTTTGTTTGGTTTTGGTTTGGTTTTGGTCCTTCATAAAACCGAAGAAATATGTTGTTTACTCTTCCAGTGTAAAATCTCTTTGTTTTGACTACAGTTCAAATACAAATAGTTCTTTCTGCTTTTGAGAAGAAAATTGATAAATGGCTTCAGTGTTCCAAGTCAGAACTAATATTTCATCACAAGTTAATACAGCATTGTGCATAACACTGAACTGGGAAAAACCTCATAATCCTTTTCAAAATCTTCTGTTTGATTCCTCATAAATTCCCTTCAAAAGTGGCTTATTCAGTAAAAATCAACCTTCGGGTCTGCCCCTTTATAAATAGTAAAGAATTAATAATTGATTGATAACATCAGAAATGAAATTAGGACTCAGCATTCTGAATAAATACCACCTCCACTCACCATCCCCCGTTTCAAATGATGGCAACACCCTGTAAACAAATCCTGAGCCAGGAAGGAATGATAATCAATATAGTTTCACTAAAGCAGAATGACTCCTAAGTTAATACTGGTTTGCAAACTGCGTTTTCTGCAGGAAAAAAATTGCAGTTGGAATGAAGCTGGTTAAAGAAATGTGCACTACTGCAAAGGAGATGCTGATACAATTAAGAACATGTGGTTGTTTGGTGAGGGAGGGGGGAAGAGAAAAGCTGTTTCTCATGTACTGAAAACATTCAAAGCCTTGTGTACGTTTGGTAACATCCAAATGTAATTTGAGAAGCTCACTTCTAATCTAGTTTGGGCTCTGATGATAACAGCTTCAATTTATACAATCAGAGCTATTGCTGAGTGACTTTGCCTTCCCCTACATCAAAGGTAATTATTATTTTTATAGTTCAATTAGCAAACATCACATTTCTGTTTTCCTTGCAAAGATGACGCCACCTAATTTAACAACAACATACTTATCCGTGATGCCCTCTCAGGGACATGATGTTATTATAATAGACTCTTCTAGACCTATCGATTCTTGGGAGCAAGTTTCTTTCCAATTTGCACCTTTCAACTCTTTTCTTTATACTTACACTAATAGGGAAATTTGTCAGTTGTAGATCATAACTTGTATTTTTTTAAAAGAAATCTATACAGAATTTTGCACCAGAACAGTGTTTCTAATACCTTTTTATCTTACTGACCAGCAAGAGCAAAGATGTGTCTGTTTCTTTGTATATAGACCCAAGCAAGAGATGATTTTCCTGTACTGTAATAATGATTTTCCCAAGATTTCAAAAATGTTTTTGTCCTGTCCTCTGATGAAACCAAGTTTCTCCCCTGAAAAAATGACACTCAGAATCAGGAAAAGAAGGACTATTGTATTAAGGCAACTTTAATGAAATTTAACCAGTGCCTGTAAGACAAAGATCAGAACATCTGATTTATTTACAGAGGTTTGACATTGGGTCACCCACCTCTCAAGTGAGCTTTCTAATCACTCTTGCAGGTGAATGTCTATCAGCTACTCGGTCCTCTATGTGTTGATATAGTTTCCTAAAATGGAATCATCTAAGTTTATCTCATGTATTGTTAGGCTTTAATACAGGATGCTTGGTTGTTCTGCCATCCCTGGAGAGTCAAACTTTAGAGAGAAGCAATTGCAAAGGTCACTTAAATTTTGGATGGGCTGAAACTACCTCTGGAGAAAAAATACCTCTGACTGCAGACTAGGCTAACTGCATTGACTCTCATTGGCAATAATCCTTACAGAAAAGAATAAAAGAACTGGCATAATTACCCTGGTTATTAGAATAGTCATTTAGGGCATGAATGCTTTTTCTCCTTGATCTGACTTTAATCAGGTTTTTGGGTTGATGTTTCATAATATAATACCCTAACTATCTATTATAATGTAGGACCTTTTATGCAGTTTCAGTTTTGCCCAAAAATTCCACTGAAAAACCTGAGATGTTTGTCATAACGCAAGTTTAGTTGAAACAAATGTGTCTCTGTGGGAAATGTATGACTCCAGCAAAACATTTACTCATTGAAGAATCTGTTTCCAACTGATGACAGTGAAGGCAGACAACACCAAAACTTTGAGTTCTAACCAGTTTCTAGGAGCCTATTCTCTGTTCTGCAGCAGTTGATGATAACTTATCATTGATCTAGGTACTCTGTATTGTATTTTGTATTTTTCAGACTCCTGAGGTAGTGGGGAATCCTAAGGAGTGCTTACAGGCTGATTCTTAGGAGTTAAAAAAACTGTTCTTCCATATTTTTCCAAACACCAGTTCGGTCAAAACTTGTCTTGTGCTTCCATTTGTCATTATACTAGCAAGATATGCTGGTGTTATCTGAAACACCCACATCACCTTGGTTCTGCCTTAACTTTTAGGCTCTAGCTAAAGGTGTTTAAGTAAGTCTTTGTCACGTTCCACTAGAGCATGTTTGCATTGATTATGCACAATTATGTCCTCGCATCACGTCTATTCACCTGTACAGACTAGCCCCTACCAGAGTGATTTATTACCAGCTAAATTGTTCCTAGCAGAAACCTGTTTATCACTGTCACATGTGCAAGCAGCAGATATGAGTGTCTGTATGATCAGTCTCCGTGTGTGCGTGTGTGCGCGTGCGTGCATGAGCGCGCGTGTTCTTGGGCAGGCATGTGAAGGTGTTTGACCTGGGGACAGGCGACGGCATGCAGGTTCATGGACGTTTCTGATTAACTCTGTCAAGTTCACCTCCCCTCTACCACCCATCACTTCTTTCCTGTTTCATGCCATTTCTAGCACAAAAACTGGTGATTACAGAAATCTCTGTTGATCCTGATGTAACTTTATTGATCCCTTTCAACCTCCATCCATATAATGTCATTGGAGAGGTTCTTAAGGAAACAGGACAATTAATCAGAACCCCAGTTAATTAAAGATCCACAGTGACACCGGAAACCTTCAGAAATGATGGAAAGACCCTGGAAAATAGGGACATTTTGACTTTCAGGAAACATACTTTCTCTGGGTTCTTCTAGCACTTCTCTCTTTCAGATTTTAACAAAATTGGACAACTCAGGATTGTTTAATTCCCTTCAGGAAAGGATCCTTTACTGTTATGTGTTTCTTATTGCTCTTTTGTTAACAAACAAGAGTGCAAAATGACATAGAAACTATTTGCTTTGTATCAAATTTTAAATAAAGATACATGATAAAGAATTAAAGGAAATGCTGCCTTAAGATTTCACAACATAGATCTTCCATTGAAATATCTCAGAAGCCAACTGAATGACAACATGCTACAGAGGATGGGAGCCTGGATGTGCTGTTCCCCACCTTCATTTTCTTTTGCTTCACAGCACACTACCTCTACTCTTAAAATATTGTGCTTAGTTGTATCTAGTTGTTTCACGTTCTGATGCGATGTCTGTCAATGATCCTTCACTAAACTGGTAGTCTCAGACCAGTGAGCACAACATCAAAGTGAACATCACACAGCTAGTATTACCTGGTAACCTGGTTGGCAGTCCCCGCTGAGTCACCACTCAGCTGCCTTGTCATAACACAAGTATCTGTCTTCTTGCTCTGAGAAATGATCCTTGAAGAACAGTTTTGGTACATGATGATGGAGTATATTTGTACATTATAAAGGAAGACTTCAGGGCACGGAATGAAGCTCCTGCTTTGCTCTGTACATTTTCGGTGTCTAAAAACATACAGACTTGCCTTTGATATGGAATTCAGGTAAAGAACAGGATCTAGATTCAGACTTCCCTGAAGTCTGTGAACAGGCTGGATCTAATTGACCTGGATCTATTAGATAAATGTGTCCTCATAGTACACTTGTCAATGGCTTAAAATTAGTAAATAAATTTGATTTTTTAGTACATGAGACATATAGGCAGTTCAGCCCAGTGGCCTAGAAGCACTGTGTCTTCTGCAGACAGAGTGAGACACAGAGGTTACTAATTCCAAATCTGAAATAGATGCATCACATTCATTTTGTTCCAGAAGGTAATTGATTTTTAACTTGTTTTAATGCACAGGTTGCCAAAACATGCTGCCAAATTCTTATAGATCCAGAGCTAATTATTTTATTTGAAATATTAGCTGTGAGTTTTATGGCATTTGGAAAAATCATCCAAGTGTTAGAACTTCAAAGGAAGGTCTATATTTCATAACTAATATGGTACTATCTCAGATAATTCTAAAGCCAGCTTATGCTCTTCTTTCAAAATGGCTTGCTAAGGGTCTAGACAATCATCAAATATTGGGCAATTGAGAATGTTGTTTTTTTTTTCTGAATGCTCTTTAACTTTTATGTTTCGTAAGCGTGACTTTTCTTGATGTTCCATATCTGCATCTTATACAAACTTTGTTTCTGGAAATACTTTAAAAAAACAAACTTCTCTGCCTAATGGGCAGGAGAAAATTTCCCAAGCTTGCTGTCTAGCAATACAGGTAGAAAAGTATTTGAAAACATCCAAAAAGAGATTCTGCATGGCTACACTTAGATAACTATGTTGAACAGATATTTTCCTGCAGACCTTCAAATACACATAAAACACCTGAAATTTAGGCACAAAATAGATATGTAACTTATGCAGAGTAGTCTCCTTTATATACCATTAAAAACAGATAACTTATTTTATTTGAGTGTCAGTGAAGGGAATTGTCACAACTTTAATCTTTTTATCTAAATAACTCATTTGGAATTTGTTTTGTTCTTGTGTTTTTCGGGTGAAGGAGCTCAGACTGGTCGGCCTTTCGGTTGAATTTGCAAAAAACATGTCAATATTAGTAATGGCTGGCTAAAGACAGATGATTTATCGTGTAATTCTGGAATAATTTATTTTTCTGTATTGGCTATTTTCTACTATGGAAGTGGAGAAATGTTGCATTAGCAAATAGTGAGCTTGCTTTTTAAAGATGGAAATAGACATCTTCCATGCTGCAGAGGGGGATGTATCAAAGCAAACAAATCCTAAAAAAAATCCCTTTGATTTTTTTTTCCCCCCAGAGAAATTTTTGCTTAATTCAATTAGCCAACATAATTGAACCTTGGTAGAAAATAAATAAATAAATAATAAATTTCTTGGGTTATATTCCAATTTATATTCAGAGACTTAAATTTGTGTTTCTACATTATAGATGTCTGTACGTGTCCTAGTTATCTGAACCCCCTTAGAGACTCTGCCTTTGAGTCCAGCCCCGAAGACACAATATAGTTTGCAGAGCTAAACAGACATCACACAGAAAACTACCTCCAGTGATCTGGCTGGACAGCAAGTTCACTGAGAGATCAGTTAGATGTGTAAACTGTATAGTTCATATAAAAGCACCTAGTGTCCTAGTTCCAGAGTATCTGCAACATCAGTTCATTATTAGAAGATATAACGCAAGGCCTGTGGCAGTGGCACATCCCCTGAATGAGATGTGGAGCCTTCAATGGGACAGTTGATGTCTCTTTAGCACCTTTTGTGCCCCACTGTGCCTGTTTTTACCTATATGCTGAGGATGGTGCTGACAGTCACATCCTCCCCCACTCCGGGACAGGGTGACTTCACCTCCACCCAGCTAGGAGAGCAGCAGTTGTGGGACCCTTGGTCAATTGACAGGCTCCCCAACAAAGGAGATGCCCAGAGAAGATGAGAAGCTTCTTGATCATGTCATAATGACCACAGTCAGATCTGACCAGGCTATAAAACAGGGTCCCTGCCAAAGACATGTTTCTAGTGGTCTTTTTGCAACAGCAGGACTGTGAACTGGAGCCTTCCCCTTAGATTGGATTGCCATGTAAGGAGACTTCTCGGGACTGAGTGGACTTCACCTTCTTGTTTAGGTGAGGGGTTGTTTTTCTCTGCTGGATATATCCTTCAGTGAGCCCTTGCCTAGCCCAGGCAAGTGATTATTTCTTCTAGGTATCCTTGAATGAGAGGCCTCTGTTTATTTTCCTTGTGAGTGAATGTGTGCATGCTGTTGATCCTCATTATTCTTATGTTGTCATACCTAAATAATTTCTTCAAGTGATATCCGAGTCTGTGTTTTATGTTGTTGGAGTGCTAAATAATTTGTGTAAATCCTGTTTCTAGTCTTTTATTGTTTATACTTTTCTGGCTGGTTTGGCTGGTTTGGAACTTCTTGTCTGCTTAAATTGACTTTTGGGGTGTCTCTGTGACAAGGCCTCTTGAAGACCTGTTTTTTTTCTAAAATGTCAGTAATCATTTACAGTGGTTGAACTGTACCTTCATGACTAACTGTCCAGTGGCAACATTGGGAGCTTGAACACCAGTCTACCATGATTCTTGCAGTTATTTGACTCTGGTACCAAATTCCACAAGGTGTCTTATACAACTTTTCTCATTGTCTTTCAGGCCACGATTTGCTGGGCTGAAAACTGCAGTTTTTTCAGGCTTATGTTTCCAGCCAAGGCTGTAGTCCAGATTGTCATCTTCATGGAAACTTTCAATATGGAGACAGTAATTCTGTGAGAGAATGGACTGCCTTTTCTGGGTTGATTTTTTTACAGTGCATAGCTCATTTTCTTGTTCTATTACATTACTGGGACATGAAGACCATGTTAGAGGACAAATACCAGCAAATCCTAAACAATAATATTATTATCTTATAACTTGTAATAAAGAAAAAATAGATTTTTTTTTGTTTGTTTTCTTCCGGTAGTGGTTGGATGATTTTTCTTTCTAGTTTTCAGTAAATTCAGTAAATTCTTTAATTTGGTCTTTGTTTTGTCTTGTGTTAAAGGTATATATGTCAGTTCCCTTCTATATCAGAGAAATGGCAGGCAGTCAGCTGCATAGAAGTTTCAACAGTTAAACGATTAAATTAAAGTTTTGTAATTTAAAATGTTATTATCTAGACTCAGGACAGAGGGAGAATGGGCTCTGTTGGTGCAATGTGGATGTGGAGTTTTATAGCATCAGCGTATAGAGTGAAATAAGGAGGCCATTACTTACTCTAGGAAGGACAATCTTTTGCCAGTAATAGCTGTTACTCAGGAAACAGACACCACCTGCCTCGAATCTACGATAAAAAATTTGTTGGATTCCAGTGCTTAGAGGTAGTGGACTGTAAAATGCCAGTAAATCAAATTATTAACATTCTACTATTAACTAGGGATATTTAGGAATTTGCATTTGTCTGAAGATGGCCAGGTATCTACAAAATGTAATGAAGAGTTAAGGACTAAATAATGAAGCTTAACTTAAAATAGAATAAACTCAAGATAAGAGAGGAATTTGGAGCAGTGGGAGAATCCCTTATCTGATTTTCTTATCCCCAATTTGTGAGACATTCTACCAAAAATTTGCTAAAAACAGTGGGAGAAAAAAAAATATATATACCTATTAACAGCCAAGGTTAATGTAATTTGAAGATTTTTCTATGTTTGTGCAGGGTTGTTCTACTTTCTAATTATCTATAGAGAAACATTTTCATTATTTGAACAGAGCTGATTATCGACCTGTTCCAAAGTCAATCAAAAGTCAACAGAAAGATAAAGCGACACTTTTCTCTGTCCAGAAAGACTAGAAAAACTTATCTTTTCTCGTATGTTGATTATACTACCTGAGTGTTCTTCATGCATTAATCGACTTGCCTTGCAAAAAGCTTAGCTCTCTATGGATAGAAAGCTAAAAGACATACTAACTTGTCTAAAATATGAGAAAATAATTATTTAGCAGATCCAACCCTCAAATCAAGGTATTCCAAATACCAGTCTTCTTGCATTTTTTCTTTTTTTTTTTTTTCTTTTACTAAATATGTTCAGCTGTCATCCAACCAAAGATCAGATTTAATGTTTGCTATTTTATGCTTTAGGCTAGCTAAAGGAAGTATGCTCCTTCCTTCCTTCCTTCCTTCCTTCCTTCCTTCCTTCCTTCCTTCCTTCCTTCCTTCCTTCCTTCCTTCCTTCCTTCCTTCCTTCCTTCCTTCCTTCCTTCCTTCCTTCCTTCCTTCCTCCCTCTCTCCCTCCATCCCTCCCTCCCTCCTTTTCTCTTCCTCCTTTTCTCTTCCTCCTTTTCTCTTCCTCTCTTTCTCTTTCTCTTTCTCTTTCTCTTTCTCTTTCTCTTTCTCTTTCTCTTTCTCTTTCTCTTTCTCTTTCTCTTTCTCTTTCTCTTTCTCTTTCCCTTTCCCTTTCCCTTTCCCTTTCCCTTTCCCTTTCCCTTTCCCTTTCCCTTTCCCTTTCCCTTTCCCTTTCCCTTTCTTTCTCTTTTTTCTCTCTCTCTTGCTTTCTCCTTTTCTCCTTTTCTCTTTTTCTCTTTCTATTTTTCTCTCCTCTCCTCTCCTCTCCTCTCCTCTCCTCTCCTCTCCTCTCCTCTCCTCTCCTCTCCTCTCCTCTCCTCTCCTCTCCTCTCCTCTCCTCTCCTCTCCTCTCCTCTCCTCTCCTCTCCTCTCCTCTCCTCTCCTCTCCTCTCCTCTCCTCTCCTCTCCTCTTCTCAAAATAAAAATAATTTCTTATTATATCCTGTACTGCAAGAAATTTACATTATATTTGCTTTTGTATAGATTGCGCAGTCAAATCAGTAGAACAAGTCTAAGAGTACCTACTAGGAAAACTCAGGAAAGATACACAAGAATTTCATCCCTTGAAGGCATTTGCATCCCTTCCGAACATCTGAGGTGGCAAAATACTCTGTAGTCAGCCAGACAGAAAGGTTATAGCAGTTGATGTATTCCTTTTACACCATAATGATTTCCTGACCCACCTTTATTCCCTGAAATATAACAGTACACTTTACCTAAGGAACTGGAATATATGCTTTGTAATGATATACTATGACTCTGAATAAATCTTAGAAGTGCTATAGGTTCTTGGCTGCAAAACTAGACCTCTAGCAAGATGTTTTCCAAACTGAAAGTTCTTAGAGCATGGGCTGAAAATTTTGCTAAACAGGTTCCTGTATATATTATATTTATTTGATAGAGACAGGAAAGGAAGTTCACTCCTGTTCGAAAGCCTGATGACTGTCAAATCTGAAAGAAAATATTTTTCAGTACGGACTCCAACTTAGCAACTGTTCAGGTGAGTAGTCTCTATCCAACTGTGGACAGGTACTTTTGTGTGGTGTTTTGGTTGTGGGGTTTTTTTTTGTTCATTTGTTAGTTTTTATTTGTTGTTGTTGTTGTTTGTTGGTTGGTTTTTGTTTCGTTTTTGTTTGTTTGTTTGTTTTCTACTTATGTATTAGGTATTGGGTTGAATATAAGAATCATTTAGGGAATCTTACTGAAGTTTTTGAAGTAGATACTGATTTGGCTTCTCATGCTTTAATGTATTTATAATAAACAATTTCAAGGGAAATTCAAGGAGAAAAAAATTAAAAAGAGAAAGCCCTAATGATAGTAAGAACATAAACAACAAAATAGAGTTAAAAATGGGAGAATGTAGCAACTTAGTAAGATTCTAAATATTGAATATTGAGTGAAAGTGTATATCAGGTCTTGTCACCTCTATCTTCTCCCTTGCTTAAGCTTAATGGGAGCTAACACAACAAAGCTTTGACACAAGAGGAAGCACGCTTGTGGCCTCTGTTTATCCTTAAAATAGCTGAACACAGCAAGACCTGTCCTTTCTTCACTTTCTCCTTTGTTTGTTTAAGAGAATTTCGTTGGATTTCTTGTGTATTGTGTCATATGGGTTTACAAAATATTGGCAAAGCTTTATAATAAGTAGCAAATCATTATTACATGCTTTGGTGTTCATTGTAATACAATTAATCATCATAAGTTTGCTTTGCTATATTAAAGTGGATGAAATAGCTAATTTCAAAGACAGCTTAATTCATAAAACCATCAAATTTATTATTATGCCCTCGCCTTTAAGGGCACAGAAGATAAATTGTGCACGAGCTACATTGAGTAGGCATTATTAGATACATGATGGACAGGAAGGAATAACTAACCAGTCTAGCATTCAGTTACATACTGTTGATAATTTATTTATTTACTAGAAAAGAGTAAGTAATGAGAACATTTAAGCTGATTATGCTAGAGCTATATTATCTTTTCTAGAAAAATGAAAGAGAAAGATAAGCTGTTTGGTTTAATTACCTACTACAAGGCCTTATTTATTTATTTATTTATTTGCTTGCTTGCTTGCTACTTTTAGTGAAGACTAAAATACAAGGTCTCACTGTCAGATCTGTACCATCTTCAGAGAAGAAAAGTATGGCAGCTACTCCTCTACATGCAAGGAGATTGGTCATACAGGGTTGTGGGAATTACCACGTTATGAGATCTGGCAATATTCAGTCAGGCAGTAACTCTAGGAGGAATTTTATTACTTCAGTAATTCTGATATAGTGTTTAGGCTTTTAACCATGGATTCCAGATAAATCAGTTTAATTACTTTATGATCTTATTCAAAAAATAGTGAAGAAAGGTATTTTATTTAGCTAAAAACATTTTTTTTTTTCCAGCATAACTCATTTTATTTACACATTAACAAAGCCCAAGGAAATATTTAGAAGGAATCCTGCCTATGTTTCTGGAAGGACTACCCTAGAGATAGAGACTCTAATTTGCACCTCTGATTCTTTTACAAAATTAATATTTATGTCAATCTGTTTCTTAATACTTCCTAATAATTGTAGAGTCTTGACACTTCTAAGATTTTTTTTTTTTTTTTTTTTTTTTTTTAAGGGAAGAGAATTTCAACTCAACCGAAACAAAAATCATAGCCAAATCTGAGTCCCAGGCTTGTGTTGTTGTTGATGGTTTGGTTTTTTATAGATTAATTTTTTGCAGATGTTTATTAATGGACTGTTTTTCTAGTAACATATTTTTATTTAGTCTCCATCCAGCACAGCATTGCCAGCCGGGTGAGGGACATGATTGTCCCACTCTGCTCTGCACTGGTGCAGCCTCACCTGGAGCACTGTGTGCAGTTCTGGGCAACTCAGTATAAAAAAGATATTAAGCTACCGGACAGCGTCCAGAAGAGCACTACGAAGTTGGTGAAGGTTTATGAGGGAAGCTCTAGGAGGAGCGGCTAAAGTCGCTTGGTTTGTTCAGCCTGGAGGAGACTGAGGGGAGACTTTGTCACAACCTACAGCTTCCTTGCAAGGGGAGGAGGAGGAGCAGGCATCGACTTTTTGTCTCTGGCAACTAACGACGTAACTTGAGGGAATGGCAGGAAGATGTGCCAGGGGAGGTTTAGGTTGGACATTAGGAAAAAGTTCATCACATGGAGGGTGCTGGAGCACTGGAACAGGCTCTCCAGGGAGGTGTCACAGCCCCAAGCCCAACAGTGTTCAAGAAGAGACTGGACAACACCCTTAGACACATGGTGTGAACTGTGGGGTTGTCCTGTGCAGGGACAGGAGTTGAACTCAATGATTTTTGTGAGTCCCTTCCAACACAGGACAATTATTCTATGACTTCAGGATTCTAAGGCATTTAAGTCCTTTCTCTTCCCCATGTGTAGTACAGCATTAGAAATATTTCTTTTATTATACAAGTGTTATTAGAAACATATAGATTTTCAGATATGGCAAGAATGGTTTAACAATCTTTGGTTATTCACCTGGCTAACAGGTATGCAGTTCATAAAAACAAACCAACAGAAAACCACAATAAAACAACAACCAAAAAAACTACACACTAAAAAATCCCTAAAGAGCTTACTCTATTCTCCATGTGTTCACAAACACATGGAGACAAAAGACAAAGACAAAATTTGCAGAGAGACACCTGAGGCATGGAGGTAGAAAATAAAAAATCAGTAATGACACCTTTCTTAAAAACATAAAGCAAAACAAAACAACCTATTAATCCATTAATCAGTTCAAGATGTGACTCTATGATGAAATACAAAAAACAGGATTATTCCTTAAGGGTAGTCTATTTCATACCAATGATTATGCCTTTATGGAAAATAGACGTGAGGTTGAGTCTTCAACTTTTACAGATCCATTTGACAGCCAATGAACTATATAAATTAATCTAATATTTTCTCAGAAGAAGGTGGGAATTCCCATACAGGGTCAGGATTTGGGGCACTAGTTGTAACACATACTTTGCAGACTGAGAACCTGTCTGCTTGTGTCTAGGCAGATTCTGCAAAGCCAAATGATCCTGTTTGAATTGAAGAAAAACAGTAGAAGAGTGGGAGAAAAAAGAAAAAAAATCTTATCTCAGAGTTTGATTAAATTCAAATTGATGCTCATAACATTTATTATAGTAGTATGTATTTGGTTATCTAGGGACCCTTATTATTTCTGCAAATTCTACCTACTAAAGCGTAGGGGTTTTTTTTAGGATTTGGTGTATTTTTATGGCAATTTTGGAGTTGAGACATACAATACTTCTAAAAGAAAGACAAAAAGAAAAAGTGAAAAAAGAAAGAGAAAAAGGAGGAGAAAAAAGAGGAGAAAAAGAAAAAGTAGGAGATAAGGAGGAGAGGAGAAGGAGAAGGAGAAGGAGAAGGAGAAGGAGAAGGAGAAGGAGAAGGAGAAGGAGAAGGAGAAGGAGAAGGAGAAGGAGAAGGAGAAGGAGAAGGAGAAGGAGAAGGAGAAGGAGAAGGAGAAGGAGAAGGAGAAGGAGGAGGAGGAGAAGGAGGAGGAGAAGGAGGAGGAGGAGGAGGAGGAGGAGGAGGAGGAGAAGGAGAAGGAGAAGGAGAAGGAGAAGGAGAAGGAGAAGGAGAAGGAGAAGGAGAAGGAGAAGGAGAAGGAGAAGGAGAAGGAGAAGGAGAAGGAGAAGGAAGAGAGAGAGAAAAGGGAAAAGGAAAAGGAAAAGGGAAAGGGAAAGGGAAAGGGAAAGGAAAAGGAAAAGGAAAAGGAAAAGGAAAAGGAAAAGGAAAAGGAAAAGGAAAAGGAAAAGGAAAAGGAAAAGGAAAAGGAAAAGGAAGAGGAAAAGGAAAAGGAAAAGGAAAAGGAAAAGGAAAAGGAAAAGGAAAAGGAAAAGGAAAAGGAAAAGGAAAAGGAAAAGGAAAAGGAAAAGGAAGGGAAAGGAAAGTGAAATGGAAAGAGAAAGAGAAATGGAAAAGAAAGTACAAGGGAAAGGAAAAGAAAAAGAAGAAGAAAACAAAAAAATGAAGAAGGAGAAGAAAAAGAAGAAGCAAAAGACAAAAATATTAGAAAGAGAAAAAGAAAAAGAAAGAGGAATAGAGGAAAAGAAAGAAAATAAAATGGAAAAAGAAAAAAACTGGAATTAAATGAATGGGAAACAGAAGCTAAATGTAAGTATATATGTTATGTTTATAGATGATACGAGTCTGTGTAATCAGATATATAAGAGAAAGTGAAGATTTCTGTATGGAGTGAGAATTTCAATATATCAATATATGTTTTATCCCAAACTGATTGAGTTTTATCTCTATATGTAAATAGATACAGATGAATCAGAAAGTTAATATAACTTTCATTCAAAAATCAATTTTATTTTGATATTTTAGTGTTACTGAATTGAAATAGTTTACTTAGGCTTGTCTGTTTTCCAAAATCTAATCCTGATTCTCCATTGCTTTGAAATGAATATAGATAGCTTTAAACCCTTGCAGTATCTCACTGGATATATAAGTGGGGTGTTTTACATGTGCATTCTTTTTTAACTGAATGTTGTTGAGGCCACAGTACGCTCACCATGAACAGTATTAATACTGCTTAACTTTCACCATCTGAGAGGTATTGATCATGAACTAGTAATTTGTTACGCTTTTCATCAGTAGGACCCTCAAGAAGATTGCTCATTACTTCCTAAAATATTTATCCAACAGAGATGGACAAATGGTCCCTGGAAGGTATACCCCCTCTCTTTTTATTGACTTGAAATGCCTGTTGTACACAGCTGAAGTTAACCTAAATGTATCTCACCCTGGCCATGCAGCCCAGGTGGAAACCTCAGAGCTAGGAAAATGTTGAATCCCAAGTCATACTCATGGAATCATAGAATCATAATTTACAGTGAAACTATGAACTAGGGACAGATACTGCAATACTCAGCTTAGGGTCTAAAGATCAGGTGCCTAACCTTACATTTTTCTGGATGTGACTGATTTCTGAATATGCACACAGAAATCCAGAAGACAGTAAACAAAAACTGCTTAAGTAAACAGCAGATTGACTTCCAAAATTTGGATTCAGAAACTTTTCTTTCAGGCCCATCTGCCACTAGCATGAAGCTCTCATTCACGGAAATACGTCCATCTTTTCATGGTTAATCTGTAAGACTGAAGTATTCTCATGAATACACACTAACCATTTATATTTTTGCAAGAAGTGGGTTACATCTGGGAGATTCGTTAAGATTCAAGCAGCTTCCACCAGGTTATTGATTATCATAAGAAAAGTCATTAGCATTATTGAATCCTCTTTGTTATGACAGTAATCAGCAGCTCCTTCCTGGATTACTGGGAGCATTTTTGAAAGGTTTATGGCTTACTCCTGATGTAGATAAATGTTTTTAGAATCCATGGTTTTGCCTTTCATGAATAAAAAGGTGATTGAACAAAGACTGCATTCATCATTTTGTTTATCGCCCTGAAACAACAAGTGTAATTTATAAACCAATAATACTTTTTTGTAGTGTTATACACATGTTCTAAAAGAACGGATCAAATTAATGCAGGGCCAGAAAACAACACCACCACTAGACTAATACATCCAAACCCTCAAGGGATTTCAAAGAATCCAACTAGCACAGTGACTTTGATAAGTACTTTTTTTTGTCTTTTTTTTTTTCCCCTCCATATTTTAAAAATAAAATGATGGATCTCTTCTTATACTACAGCAATTCTCTTAACATCAACACAGGCAGCAAATGCTTATCCCTAACTAATATTTTAAATGTTGACTCTAGGCAGTGTATATGTATTAGAGAGCCACTCTAAAGAGGTACGTAGTTGTGTAACTTGTCTGGATGTGAAGAAATATCTAGAATCAAACCTAACTCCTTCTCTGTTGTCCCCTGAGAGCCATCACTATGTATATCCTACTGCTCCAGAGACAGGGTGCCTGTTTTCCACTTACAGTCCTGAAAGTTTCCTGAATCAGAAATGGCACCTGTGTTTTGCATTTTACCAGATGGGAACTTTGGGTAATCAGCTCAAAGTTCCCAGTATATTTTGCAATTTTTCCACATTGAACTTCAATCTTCAAGTAACTCATGAACTTCAATCTTCAATGAACTCATAACTAACACATGCTATTGACTGAGGGTAGTCAAACTTTTAAAGTGACAAGACTTGGGAGCTGTCAAAACAGGAAGGTCTACCAGAGCAATCTAGGATCACAACTGTCTTTATCTCAGAGCACCTAGTTCAGGGCATTTCTCCTTGCAACAGGAATTAGATCACGTATGTTAGAATTAAATTCCTTTGCTTTTACAGACTAACCATCCCACTGCACACAATTTTCTGTTTAATTATTATTCCTTCTAAAAAATTGTATTATTTTCTGGCACTGAACTTTATTAATTTCTGTATCTAGCTGACTTTTGTTATGCTTTGGTTGGTAAGAATGAAAGGCGTCTGAGTAACTGACATTTTTTTCTTCTGTAAGTGATTTCAGATAAAGTTGAAGTCCCTCTCTTTCTTCCTTTCAGCAAGATGGCTAAACTAATCCATTTATACCTCAGTCGGTAAAGCTCTTTCTCAGCCCTTAGATGCTGCATCGTATCTCCCTTTGGTACAGATGGTAAACTTTATATTTTATCCACAGTATCATATGGGATAGATACATCCACCTACTTCATTCCAAAAACAGAACAGAACTGTATATTTCTGGTTTTTCTGAGTCCCTATTTATATTTTACCATCTGCAGCTAGCAGACATCCTTTTTTTTTATTTTATTTTTTTTATGTGATATTTTAAAATACCTTTTTCTTTCATAATCTGGAAAATTGAGCAGGTGAGGCCAACAGCTGACTTGGCTGAGCAAGGATCTTCTTCTTGAACTATGGCAAAAAAAAAAAGTATATGGTCAGTGGAAGCGAGGTCAGGCATCATGGGAGGACTACAGAGACGTTGCTTGCCACTGTAGGGAGGAAATTAGTGTTGCCAGAGCTCAATTAGAGTTGAAGCTGGCCAGTACTGTGAGGAACAATAAAAAAGGCTTTTTAAAATGTGTTAATGGCAAAAGGCAAACTAGAAATAACATTGGCTCATTACTTGGTGAGCATGATCCCCTCGTAAACAGGGACATAAACAAAGCTGAGATGTTTAACACTTTCTTTGCCTCGGTCTTCAATACTGAAGATGGCTAGACAACCATGGCTGTGAGAATGATAAACTCCCAATCAATCAAAAACTTGTACAGGATTTGCTGCTCCATCTAGATCCTTATCAGTTGATGAGGGATTCATCCAAGGGTACTTAAAGTACATCATAGTGAAATCTCTCTCTGTTATTTTTCAGCACTCCTGGGAATCCAGAGATTCTAAGTTGGCTGGAAGCTGGCAAACATCCCAGTCTTCAAGAAGGGCAACAGGGATGACCCTGGCAACTACAGGCCTGTCAGACTTACTTCTGTATTTGACAAAATTATGGAGAAGAGTTTTCTGGGAGTTGCTGAAAACTGAACAACAATGCAGTCATTGGTCCCAGCCAGCACGAGTTCATCAGGGGAAAGTCTTGCTTGATCAACTTAGTTTCTTTCTACAACAGGGTTACCCACCTAGCTGACCAAGCCAAGTCTGTCATTGGGATTTTTTGGATTTCAGTAAAGCCTCTGATACTGTCTCACACAGTATTCTCCTGGACAAGATGTCTGGAGTACAACTGGATAATCACATAATGCAGTGGTAAGCAATTGGCTGATGGGGTGGGCTCAAAGGGTTCTAGTAAATATGGTTATGTCGGGCTGGCAAGTGGTCCCTAGGGGGCTTCCATCCATGTTAGGGCAAGTACTCTTCAATGCCTTCATAAATTATTTGGTTGCAGGACTTGATGGAATACTGAGTAAGTTCACCAATGACACAAAATTCAAAGGAGCTGTTGACACTCCCAAGGGCAGAGAGGGCCTGCAGGGGAATCTGGACAAACTGGAGAACTAGGCAATCACCAACCGCATGAAGTTCAACAAGGACAAGTGCCGGATTTTGCACCTGGGACACAGCAACCCTGGCTGTACATACAGGCTGGGGAGCGAAAGGCTGGAAAGGAGCTCTAAAGAGAGGTCTGGGCATTCTGGTTGATGGCAATTTGAACATGAGCCAACAGTGTGCTCTGGCAGCCAAGAGGGGAACCATGTCCTGGGTTCATCCAGCACAGCATTGCCAGCCGAGTGAGGGAGGTGATTGTCCCGCTCTGCTCTGCACTGGTGTGGCCTCACCTGGAGCACTGTGTGCAGTTCTGGGTGCCACGGGATAAAAAAGATATTAAGCTACTAAAGAGTGTCCAGAAGATGGCTACAGATTTGGTAAAGTGTTTGGAAAGGGAGCTGTATGAGGAGCAGTTAAAGTCACTTGGTTTGTTCAGCCTGGAGGAGACTAAGAGGAGACCTCATTGCAAATACAGTTTCCTCACAAGGGGAGAAGAAGGGACAGTTGCTGACTTCTTCTCTCTGGAAACCAATGACAGAACATGAGGGAATGTAGGGAAGATGTGCCAGGGAAGATTTAAGTTGGACATTAGGAAAAGGTTCTTCACCCAGAGAGTGCTGGACACCAGAACAGGCTCCCCAGGGAGGTGTCACAGCCTCAAGCCTGACAGTGTTCAAGCAGAGACTGGATAATGCTCTCAGACACACGGTGTGAATTGTAGGGTTGTCCTGTGAAGGGGCAGGAGTTGGACTCGATGATCCTTGTGGGTCCCTCCCAACTCAGGACATTCTATGATTTTGATATTCTATAATCTCCGTTAGTCAACAGGATCTTATTTTCTTTGAATTCCCTTATCTGATGTGTTTATTATTTAATTAGTAATTCATATGTTTTGCCATATATTTCCCTATTTCCATTTTTTTTTTCTATCTAAACTTAAAAAAATTGTAATTCAGACATTTAGATCTTGATTTAAATTGCGTGACATAATCACAAATTTCTTTTTTTTCCGGTGTCTATTTTGCAATCTGATTAATGATGACTAATGCAGAATGTGCTTTAATAGTTTCAGTATTTTTATTTCCATTCCAGATTTGAAACTTTTGCCAACAATTATTTGAAAAAAAACATTTATTTTTCTTGATTTCTGGGTAATTTTAAAGTTAACTAGAAATATATTTCAAAAATTAAATGTAGAAAGGTCATAAACTTTACTACCTAGAAGAATGCTAATTTTCAGGTAAAAAAAAAAAAACGTTTTATAATCTATTATGTTAAGGTCTGATATTAAATTAATGAAACTATTTTTTTTTTCTTCTATTGTAAAATAGCTTTGGCTTGGATTCTTCATTGCACATTATTTCAGGCGTTTAAGCAACAGATCTACAGTAATTACGACTACTTAAGATTTTTAAAATTTAAGTGGAAATTAAATACCTGAATTACATATCCTCAATGCCATCCTCAGATACTTCTCTTCATGGAAGCATAGCTAAAGAATATGTTCCTTCCATGACTGTTTGTGAGGGGATTTGTCGTAACAAGGAGCCTGCAGGCTGGTTTTAATATTTAAATATGTGCAACTTGGTGGCATAGTATCATTTTCCCTCATTTATGTTACTTTAAAATCCTCTTAATAATCCTATGAAATCTATTAATTGCAAATAGTATCCTGTATAATGAGATTACCCTAAGTGATTTGAAAGAACAAGAGACAGGAAAAAAACTTTCAAAAATATGTCTCAGAAGGTTGTGCCAAAACTGTGCCAGTAAATTCAATATTCCACAATTCAAGATAATCAAGCCAATTTTGACTAATATATGACAATCTTCTATTAAAATAATTTTGCCACATCGATACCTCCCACTTCCAATATTAATTATAGATATAAGGTATGCCCACCTACTGAAGTTTAAATATAAAGTTTTTCCATTGGCAATAATGAATTTCCTGTACACTCTGGGGAATTAAAAAAAAAAAAAAAAAAAAAGGTTAAGTTGTCCTGATCCATTCTGAAAAGCCTGACAAAACAATCATGCTTCAGACAGTATATATAGACTATGTAGCACAAATAATAGTTCGATTAATGTTCAGAGTTTTAGATATCATTGAGGCCAAATGAAGACTTACTCTGTCCAAAGTCATTTTGGGAACAATTCACCCCATTTCTATTAATTTAATTAAAATTTCTGTCATGTTACTGAAATTGGTTGTCCTGGCTTCAGTTTTCAATAACGGAGAGAAATAGATTTATGTACAGGGTAGTTCATTCAGTGGTAAGAGGTACGTATGTGGTAAGTGTTGCCCTGTTCATTTTACTTTCTCTCATCTTTGTTCATAAACAGAATTTAAATAGCTAGTTTGGACCAGCTCCTTACCTTTGTATCACTGAAATCCCATCTCCAATAATGATTATTTTCCCAACAACAAATAATACAATTCCTTTCCTCTGTTGGAGCGTACATTCCTAAGAATCTTAAAGTGCACTAAATAATTACATTGTGAAACGTCTTGCTTCAGGATGCAGTGCTTATTGCAGTTTTATATGTATTACAAAAATGATTGGATATGGTCATGGAAGAGAAATTCACTGAAATCTGTTAGATGTAAAGACACAAGCTCTAGGGAAGAAATTTTTTTGTTGAAAATCATTACAGCTATAAGAATATTCTGCACAGTATCACAATATATTTATTTTATATTTGGAGTCTTTCCTGAGACTCAACTATTGTACATGTGTGAGATGGAATACTAAGCTAAGCATTTGCTTGGTCTTTTCCAATGTTGTTGTTTGTATTCTAAGTTCAGGTAAGGTTAAAGCAATACTACTAATTTTAAATTACAGTTTATAGGCCAGTGATTTTTACATAAGTTTGAGAAAATAAAAATGCTTTCTGTATCCTTCATCACTGGGAACCAGAAAGTGAAACTAACCTGTCTACTTTGATCGAATGAGATAAGTGAGATGAAAAAGTATAGTATACAAGCTTTTTAAAAAATGTGACAGATTTTGGTTCAGAAAATTAAAGTAGAAAAGTAAATATCAGTGGAAGCCTGTTTCAAAACCTGTTTTGTTTTCTGTAGGAGAGATTTTGAAGGACATCATAACTTCCTATCCTTTAGGACTGCCCCAGGCGAAATTAACAAAACTGGAACAATTAAGACGAGATGAAGATTTGGTCAAGTATAGCTCTCTGTCAAATAAGAGATTAGTCAGGCTTGGTACAAGAATTTGAAAACAAAAATTCTGTTTAAAAGAAAAAAAAAAAAAAAGCAAAAAATGTACTCTGCAAGTAGCTTTCATTCTACTGGAGATGTAAAATAAAACTTCTTGACCTGTTATTAAAAAGAACAAAAAAAACCCCAAACAAACACAAACTAAACCAAGTGACAACAAAACAACTGAACAAAACCAAAACAAAACCAAAATAAAATTAAAAACAAATAAAAAAAAACAAAAAACAAAAAACAAAAAAAAAACCAAACATACCCACACCAAGAAGAAATCAAACAAAAATAGAAAAATACATGATTTTGGTTTATGACTAGGGACAGTTACATACATGAGAGACATGGAACTTTTAGACCATGCTCTCTTGCCACTACTTGTCAGTAGCATGAACTGTTGTGTCTCCTATTGAAGCTGTTCACTTGCATATAAGCAGTCTTTAGCAATGTTCATATGATGGCTAGAGTTCTACTCTACCAGGCGAGGGTTACAGAGTCATAGCAACTCAAACCTGGGAAATAAGGGCTTGGAGCTACACCGAAGGACCTCCCTCTCAGGAATTTCCTGTAGAAATTATTTCCTGACAAAACCTAGTAAAACTAAGGTACTTTGTAGCCAGCCGAGTGCACTCTGTGAGAAATTTTGGCTGCAGGGAAGATATGTTTGATGAGGAAAAAACATACTTCACCATAAAAACAAAACAAAACAAAACAAAACAGAACAAAACAAAAAAACCAAACCAAACCAAACCAAAACAAAAAATACACTGAGAAATGTAGCTTTATGCATAAATTGGAAAAAAGTTTAACAAAATAAGAGGGACAATAAGAACTAAATCTGGAAAGTGCAAACTAAAACTGTCAATCACATTCACAGCACATGTAAGTGTAGATTACAGTTCTCCAAGTTTTGTAACACTAGAAGTCAGTGATGGGCACTGTAACTTATGCAATGGCATGAATGGACTGAAGTCTGTTTAGTTACCCTAATTAATTCACACCAAATATCTAGATGAGGAACAGGTTACTGGTTTCTTGGATGTTTCTATTGTAGTTGCCCGTAACAGAATTAAACTCTGGTGACATTTAATTTCCATATCAACTATCCTTACCTTCTGAATGCCCCAATAAAAATTAACTAGCTGAAATTCCAAAACCTTGAACAAGATATCCATTAACTTATTTTTCCTGACAAAGTCAAGTTTTGAATCTGTGTTTTCATCTAGAGAATAGTCTGGACACTCTGCTTCATTTAGTCACAGCATCTTTGTCAGTAGGTGTGCAATACAAATCACAACTTGTTATTGCATGTTGCATATAAAGACATATATTTAAATCTGGATATACATTACCATAGAATCAATCTTTTGTACAACACTTATGAACTCATTACACAGTTTTTTCAATTTTCTAGGCATATTTTCACGTATATTCTATTCCTTAGTCAAAAAGAATATATGTGAAAAAAGAGATTCGCTGTGGACAAAATATGGAACAAATTAGCTTCTGTTCTTTTGGTAAGTTAGCAAAAAAGTTTATTTCATAATTTTGCTGGTTCTGCATCAGCAAATAAATGATATATTGACATGATATGGTTTGTCAGATCAACAATGCACTGAAGCATAGATCTTGATGTTAACACTGAAGTACATACCTACTCTAACTGTGTATCTACCGTCCATTGACATTCAGGCATTTAGGTCTACTACAAGTTAAAGCATGTACATAAATAGACTTTTAAGAAAAATCAAGAAAAGGAAATAAGTTTTTCTGTACTTTTGGCTAGCAGGCAAGATTAGAACATATTTTCAAGGGTCAGATATTTTGTTTCATTTTGTCTGCTTATAAATGTTATTTGCAGCTTATATTGCTATATTTAAGATCCTATCTCAATTGCCCCATAAAGTTTACTGCTTCAGTAAGTTATTTGTTTTGATATAAGATTAACAGTTTTGCTAATTTTCAGTTCATTGTGAACCTGATCCAAAGATTTTTAAATCAGTTGGTTTTGGAAAAGATTTTCAGTTTCCTTGTACAACTGAAAGCAATTCCCCTTACCTCCAAGCATTTGAATTTCAAGTACTGTCAGTTATAGAATTACAGCATCTTATCTCTGGTAATTTGTGAAGAAAGGATATTTCAACAAATTTACTAAAAACCCAGTCCCTGCAACATATGTACACATAAACTGTAAGTTTCTCTGTTCAATCAGGTTGAAATTAAAAAAGTGTCTATTCTTTTTAAACTTTATGCAGCCATTTCATTCATTAAGTAAAATACAGCAAGTACAGAAAATTCTCTGAATTCTCATGTGAGCAAAATACCCAGCAGAAAGCTTTCACTTGAGTAAACGTTATGCTTAGAAATGCACATATATTTTTAAATGAATAAAAGAGAAAAAGAAGCAGCTTTTATCCAATGAGAGCTATTAATATTTTATGTCTCACTGAAGAGCTGCTCCTTTCCTCTTTCTTCTTGACACCAGAGAGGCTATTAGCTCTTTATTTTTATGTCTCCCTTTTTCTCACCCCTACCGTGCCCCACAACCCAAATAATAACAACAACAACTTCAATCTGCCTCTTCCTGGTCAGGACACCATACTCGCTATCTTTCCACTTTATTAACTTAAGCATTAGCTTTTTGAAGCGAGTAAAATTATAAATGACATGTAATCCTATGTTGGGTGGCAGAGGGCTGCTTTCTGAAGCTGTGATTGACTGAGGTGAACAGGGAAAGAGAAAAATTTGTTCTGAGGGTTGCAGCGTGCCAAGCGATATGTCATGGCCTCTGGCAACAAGAGCAGCATTGTATTTATAATCGGTGCAACATGCTGAGAGGGCAAATTAAGCTGCAGGAAGCCCAGCTGTGGCAGTGACATAAGGGGCCATACTTTACTCCATATCCTTTCACAGCCGTTAGCTTGCACTGGAGCCACAGCTCCAGCAATGTATTTTGAGTCTCACAGAAAACAGACTCTGGTCACAGATGAGGAATCACTCTTTCTCAGCTTGTGTGGCATGAATCCTTGTATTTCACTAAGCTGTTTAGTTCTATAAATCCCAATGGCTGTCTTCACTTATGAAAACTGTTCCAAAAGAGGTTGACGGACCCCACTGTAAATTAGACTTTCCGTCCAAGTTGGACCAGAGTAATAAAATGAAGGCTAGTGCGAGGTCAGACCCAATAAAGTAAATGTCAAAATTATGTCAGCAGAAAAATATGGAACTGATGCATCTTTAGGACTTCCGAGATAAATATATGTTGGTGATGCACTGCAGGGTCAGTGCCTGGATCACACAGCCTTTGAAAGAATGAAAGCAGATTTTCTGTACAACTCCAGTTTTTGCAGTTGTACTTCATATTGGAATGAAACTGAAGTGTGGATCCACAGTCAGTCCACTTGTGATGTTTCTGCTGTGCAGTGAAGCAAGAATTTTAAAACCATTGTTGTCAGTTAGCTTTTAATCTCCAATTCAAGACCTGAGAGACTGGGAAGTGTTGGTAGTACTCAATGTCATGCTAGTACATGGAAAAAGGGAGGCCAGAACACCAAGAAAGCTTAAGGAAAAAAAGTGCTAAAAGCCCATGTTTACGGAAACTTGGACTCTTGTATGTCGGTGGTAGCTGCATGTGAAGTGACCTTAACATTCTTTGAAAATCCCACAGTTCAAAGAAACTCTTCAGATCAACCAAAATACATTCAGGTTTGTTAATTTTACATCAGTGAGTAGAGATCAAAGTCCTCTTAGTTGAGATTAGAAATCTTGAATCTTGGGATATCAGCCCCACACAGCATCAAATCCTGTCTCTATGAGGAGCTTTGGAGTTGGACATGCTGTTAAATGTATCAGTGATTTAACCAATTACTTGCAAAAAAGAAATAGCAAGAACAGTGAAGAGAGGAGGAGGGGAGAGGAGAAGAGAGAAGAGAAAAGGAGAGGAGAACATTTGTATTTGAAGACAGAAAATGACAAGAAGGGCTCTAAATGTTATACATTAGACCAAATCAATATGAAATGGTTTCGTCAAATCATAGTTTTTTATAACACACGTCCCTTTAAAAATCTGTTCTTTATAGTTTGTAATATGTATCTAGCAACTGGTTGTGTTTGTGTAGAGCACATGAAATGCAAACATTAATTCAGCTGTAGTTGAAAGAAATACTTCACCTTGTTCCTTTACTAGAAGTGAAGCGTAGCCTCAAGTTTTATCTTAGATGATGTTATAATCCAGTCTGGGTATTTCTTTTTCTCTTGATACAAAGGTTCTGAAAATAGTGATGGTAAATAAGCAGAGAATCCAAGTGGTTTATTACATTATTATCTTAAGTGAAAACATGCAAAAACATACTTTAAAACTTTTCAAATTAATTTCCAAATTTAATTACTTCCAAATCAGGAGTGAAACCCCCCAAATTATCACAATTACAATTTTCAGAAGAAAAATATGTGAAATTATCAGCATGTTTTGCAAGGAAAAGTTAAACTCTGACATTCCTGGTGCAAAGATATGGTTTCATTTCAATCATTAAACTCTTCATGGACTTGAACAATTGGGATTACTTTTATGATTCTGATTAAAAGTTTGATTAAGAAGATGTTATTGCAAGCTAAGTATTTGTCAGTTCACTTGAACTGCATCTGAAATTTTGAAATAACCTTTCTGTTATTATGTACTTGGAGCCTTAAAAAGCTTGGATTTTAGCCTTTCAAATTTTCTCATTTTTATATAAATTCCACTGGATTTGTTGCCATTAACTTGCTATATATCAAATATTCACATTCTGCAGAGTATGTACAGTTTGGAGGCTCCAGAACTTAGTATGATATTTAATCTCATCCACACTTCTCTTTTGCACCATCATTTGCCTCTCAAGACCTGCCTGGATGAATATTTGCATATCTGAAACACATTAAACTACCTTAAGTGTCTCTCATTGTTGAAGCCGTCAGGGTGTATTTTGTTACAGCATCCATCACACAAGACCTCAGCGATACCAAATTCTAATTGTGCAGACTCTAATCTATCTGCTTCCTGTGCACTGTCCAGCATCAAAAAGCACATGGAAGTTTAATCATATCTGAATTCTCAATAACTTATGTAGTGTAATGTCGTCTTGCATGTCAAACACTTCAAAGAAAGAATAGATCTTATTTTGTCACAGACATCACTTAACTTATTCAGAAGACATTTAGCTATTATTTAAAGTAATTATATGGCTTCCATTAGTGTACAGTTTTAGATATTCATCTCCGCAGCCGTTCCAAGAGGCTCC
Organism: Columba livia; assembly: GCF_036013475.1. Taxonomy (NCBI): domain Eukaryota; kingdom Metazoa; phylum Chordata; class Aves; order Columbiformes; family Columbidae; genus Columba; species Columba livia. Next base: position 7,227,350 of record NC_088642.1, on the reverse strand, counting down.
ATGAAACTGTGGCCTAGATTTATTCCACCTATTTTTATGCATTTACTTGAGAGACTAAAATAAAAGTCTAGACACGCTGAGCTTGTCTTTGGGAGAGAGAAGGGACAGGTATCTCCAGACAGTTATTTAGCTCTGAGATGGGGTGAATCACTCTCTGGAAATGTCTTTTTCTCCATCAGTTACCAGGGGGAATTAATTGTAATGCGAATTAGGTCCATCTGCTATAGATTGGATGTTTTTGGACTTAGATGAGATGTGTAAGGAATGTGTGACACAGCTCAAGATGGACACAACAAAAAACCCTGTGTCTTTGTTAATGTCAGTTCTGATTCCCTTTTCTCACATTGATCTATTGACTCTTTTTTTTTTTTTTTTAAGTTATGTTGGATTACCAAGTAACTGAGACTGAACTGTTATTAAAGCTGTGAAGAGAGTTTTTCCATATGATACTGCCTGCTTTGAGAGATCCCATCGTAGTCCACAACTTCTTTCCATAAATAAGTCAAAAACAAATGAACACCACTCAAGACACTATTATATTCCCTTTTTAGAACGAATTTAATAAATATACACATATTAAAAATCTAATAAGAAAGGGTAGAGAATGATGTTGCACGGACACCTACGTAAATGAATATACCAAAAAAATTATAATAATCAACATACTAAAGAAATTTGAAGGAAGGTATTTCTTGATGTGTTTTGAGCAATACTACTTATTTTAAATAATGCCCTCATTTGAAGAACTGAAATGAAACAGTCAACTTATACTACTATTTCCATTTCAAAATGACCTTCAAGATGAGGCATGTATTTTTCAAACACCATAAAAAAGGTTATACAAAAATTGATGTATATACATCTTGAATCGTTTAATTTTAAGTGATATTTGACATTTTTACTTTTACAATTCCAGTCTGAATCTTTCAGTGTTTATTCATTCAGTGATAATATTTAACCTGTAACATCATTCAGAATAGAGATTCATTTTAAAACAAAACAAAACTGCAACTTCTGTTTGTTTGCTTGCTTGTTTGTTTTGAATAGTGTTCAAGGGACAAATGGCTGAAACAGGAGACTAAATTTGGAAAAGCAAACCAGGTTTCTCTTATGTCCTGACATAAATTACTGAGGCTTGAGGTATACTCTACCATAGTAAAGATTGCCTTTGATGTTAACCATGCAGGGCAGTCATTCAAGATATATATTTTTTTGCTTGTTAATGCATGATGTTAAATGATGATATGCTCAAAACAGCTGTGATTCATAAATGATATCAATTATAATATTACTAGTCTCAATAGACATGTTCTTAGGACTGTTTCAGACATTTTATTTTATTTTATTTTTTAAATACCATAATTACTAAGAAATCAGAACAGATCCTGAAGCTCTAGATATCAAGGCAGCTTGTGATTCATTTTGCCACTGCAAATATATGAAGACCATAATTACTTTTCAGAGTATAACAGGATTGATGGATTAATTAAGAACAATTTATTTAGAAGTTGACAAACTTCAATATTTTTGAGAGTCCCCACAAGTTGATCATATACTTATTTTGTTCTGTTGTTGTTGTTTTGTTTTACCTTTCTTTTTTTTTTTTTTAAGATATATATATATATATATATATGTATATATCAGACTTTAATCTTTTAAGTGAACAAATAGACACTTTCAGTTTATCCACAAAAAAAATTGACATGATAAGGTGTGGCAAGCTCCATATCTCTGGTTATGGATAGTAACATGATTTTTTGCAAAGCCCACAGTTGGACCGTGAAATTGAATGCTTTAGGATGTAGTCCATGTAAAAACATGCATAAGTTCAAAAAGGAAATGAAGAAATTGAAGGGAGAAAATTCTAATGAGCCTCGTACAATAAAGAGGCCTCTTATGGCTCAGTAAGCTCCTGTGCACATGAGCTGTTACTGTCTGGGAGAACATTTCAGGAAACTGTTTGTCCTCATCTTATTTGCTTCTCCAGGCAGCTGCAATTGGCCAGTGCTGGAAACAGGACACTGGGTTAGATATACCTTGGTGCGGCCTGCTCTGGCTTTTCTTCTGTTGATTCTTCTGATCACTACTTGAAGGGATCAGAGATCAGACCTTTGCTCCTTCACACCTTGGCCTCTCTGCTGTGACTGCCCACAGAGGTCTCAATTAATAGCAATTTCAGTGATAACTTGAGTGATGGGCTCCCTGATGGCTGAATTCTCTGCTGATCAAAGTCATCATTGCTGCATTAGCTACAACACAGCAATGACAATTTATACCAGGAGTGAGAAAAGCCCTGAGTTATTGAAACAGGTCTGTAATCACTACATTCATTTTAAATAAGGTAGCAGGAGGCCATTGGGATCAGAGAACAATAGCATTTGTTAACAGTTGTTGTGCAGGAAAAGGTTGAGGGCTGCACCCTTGAGTAGAAATGGCATTCTCTTCAACTTATTCAAATGACACAGAGCTATCAATGGGAGTGAGAAAATACTTTCATGAAGAACAGACAGATTTCTATAAAAGTGTTTAATAAAACCCAAGCAAATTGTTCTCAGATGAAAATAACAAACAGATAATTATTGTGTATTCCATCATAGCTAAAAGTGACCACATTTGGATAAAGGCAAATGGGTAATCAATGAGCTTAAATCCTCTACAGTCTTATTTTTTTGCAATATTTCCTGATACGCTTTTCTTAATCCTTTCTTTGAAACACCTTTTTGTTCCTCAGTAAGAAATAAATAGCACAAATAGGAAGTTGTGGTGTATTTTTTTTTTCTTGCTTGAAAAATAATGCTGAAGGAATTGTTTTGCAGTTGAAAATTAATGTAACCCATTATGTCCAGGAAATTTCTTCAATATATTACTTGCCAAGTCTTTGGTCCTCGCGAAGAAAATAATTTTAATTTATCTCATTTTTCATGACTGAGCCAATGATTGTTTAACCTAAAGTGCCACTGTGACTAAGTAGAGAAATATCAGGGTTCTTGGTCATTTTATTGGAGCTCAGCTATTAAGTCCACCGGGTTAGCACTGAGAATCACAGAAATTGCCATTTCAGAAGGAAAAAGACCTAGAGAATGTAACAGAGGATAAAAACATTTTTTTTTTTCACTGTTCTAGAGCATTAAATAGAAGATTATATCTTTACTATGAAAGTAATAAAGGTAGATAAAAACAAGCTATAGAAAGGTTATAATTTTCAATTAGATCATATAAGTGTTTGGAGTTAATTTCTTACATATTTATGTATTTGTTAGCCCTTATTTAAAGCTATTATTACTGTTTTGTTGTTATATCCTTGTCATAAAGGCCTAACAATCTCTAAGTGAAATGTGGTCCTAATATTGGCTCCGGAGACTGTAAAGTATTGTTGATTTAATATACATGGTTAGTATTTTTGAATTTCCCTTGGGGATTTAGATAAATGCCTTAATATTTTCAAATTTCCTTTGGGGATTTAGAAAAATGCCTTCTACTAAGTTATGTGGCTGAGGTCCTACTGGAGGCACTCATGTTTGTGTTCAACTGTATGTGCTTTTAGCTGTTCCACTCAAATCAATAGCTCAGAGCTATAACTCAAGCCAATTGACAATTCTGACCTGAGATTTTTGTCAATACTCTGAAATTCACCTATGGAAATTTACCTCTTCTGCCAAGGTAGTTATGAAAAACATTCAAACTTCCATCTGTTGTGTTATGATAAAAATTCAAAAGCACACATTATAGGAATAGCCCTGTAGATTCTCAAATCAGAGGTGGATTCCTTCTGGAGCTGCCTTTTGCTAAGTTAGCTAAGCTACTTTACTTACAGTAACAGAACTATAATATTTATTTCAAAAACTTTGAAACTGAAAAGAATATAATATTTTTTAAGTGACAAGAGACATATTTTTTATTGTGGTTCTAGAGGCATATTTAAAATTCAAACTGAAAAGTAATGGAAAAACATCAAGGAAAATGTTGATAGGGAAATGAAACATTTCCAAATGATCTGGTTAAAAATGGTGAATATTCTAGTTTTGTGAGTTGCATTTTTTCTTGCAACTCAGCATGGGAAAGATTTGGGAATATTAGCCCAAAAATATTTGCAAGGTTATTTCTTACCCAACTTTATCCATTAGGTGTAGAGGATTTAAGGATTCAACTGTTTTCTGTCTTTGCTACCTAACCATACAACCAAGAAAGAGGCTACTGGTTAGACAGCCTTCCAAACAAATTGTTCAGCTACCATGGACAGCATGAGAAAAACTGGAAAGAAGCACGAATAGCATTTGATTTAATGAGTGTTGTAACAATGTTTATCTCAGATATGCGCAGAAAATTACCTCAATAAAAGGTAAAAATGTCATCCTCAGATTTTAAGAAGGTTTTCGGGTATCTGAGAGATTTACTAGAGTACGATAAATTCACCCCAATGTTAGGAACAGAATTCATTGATCATCTGCAGGGCAGCATCAATATGAAGGAGGCTATCTAGGCTTGCTCTGGACACTGCCTTACCTAAAGACATCATGAATCAGATGGAGAAAAGGGAAATGGTATAGTTAACAACCTTTTTATTCCTTTTTATCGTTAGCTGGAATTAACCTTTGTTGTTATCTATCAAAGAAAGGCAATAAATAATAATACATAAAATAAATAAAATTTATCAAAATGTATCAAAATGAAGATATTTTAAAAATAAGGGGAAAGAAATCTAGAGCACATGCTCATGTTTTCTCCACGTCCTGCTGGAAATAAATAGGGAATTTTTAGTGAATGAGTACATGAAATAGGATCAGGAGAGAGAAAATCCATGAGAGTAAGAAAAAGAAAGAGAGAGAGAGGAAGAAAGCAAATATGTCTAAACATTTGATGCCGACTTTCACAGCCAAAAAGAAATGTAACAACCTTAAGGAATAGAAACCATGATGAAACTTGATCTCTTGATCTTAGTGGTGCTTTTGTACAATAAGAGCAAAAAAATGCAAATGAATTTAAGTCAGATGAAAATCTTTGATTATACAATGCATTAGTCAGATCCACACTTAGATTACAGTGATCAGTTCTGGTCATCACAATACAACATAAAATATTGAAACACTTGACAAGGTAAAGAGACAAGAGATGAGTTTGATCTTAGTCTGTGATTATATTGTATTAATGACTTCCTATCATATTCCTGGCTTCTCTATCTTATTAGAGAAACAAGACTTCCTAATTGAGTAAAAGGACAGCCAAAAGAATTAGAATTTTAGAAACAGTTGTTATTATTGTTGCCCTTTTAGCACAAGCTGTATGCTCAATCTTTATTTAAAAAAAAGGACATTAAATTAGACTGTATATTTCAATCGGGATAGTGTGATTCACTAATCAATAAACCTAAACAAGAGCAGAGTATTACATATGCAAGACATTAAGTTAAAATTGCTCATGTTGTTTCCCAGGAAGAAGAAACTATGCACAAATGGAATAGAAGTCAGCCTTTAAAAATGAAGACAGTGTTCCAAGAATATAATTTCATTCCCTCATAAAAGTTATACAGAATTACTTAGTCACTGAAGTCTAGGTAAGTCACACTGTGAAACACATAGTGGCTAACCTGTAGTTATCTGTGGTCAATGCTACATTGTTGTTCCTCTGAAACTCACCTATTAAGAGAAAAGAAATGGATCATGGTGACAGCATAGGGCATACACCAAATCAGAGGTAGCCAAAAAAATTTTCAGTGCTATATGTATGTTTTACTACTGATAGAATGAGTGTCACCCCATAAGAGAACAAGTATGCATCATGAGACAACATTATGTTAGCAGGGGACGGGAGTTAGCCCACCTTTGAAAACCTGTCCTGCATTAAATCCTCACCAGTCTTCTCAGCCCTAAACCACAAAACTAACATTCAGTACCTTCAGTGCAACTCTCCTTTTTATGGATAATCTCCTGCTCTTTTTTAGCCTTTATTTTGCAAGAAGATCCTTGTAGAACTAATACTCAGACACAAATATGGTGGTCAGAGAAATAAATATGAACAAACAGATGAGCTAGTTTATTTATACTCTTCCTTTCACCAGGAAATTGGACTAATATTTTTTCTGGGAAGATAATACTTGACAAGTTTTAGGGAACTGTGAAATCAAAGCCCTAACTTGGTCAAAGAAGATCTCACTGTCATTTTTTTTTCCCAAGAGAAGAGGTAGAAGCTGCTGTTGTAGTTAGAGAAAAGTAGTCAAGACCTGAAAACTGTAGTGATGACTTGGGCATTTTCATAAAGTATTAAACTCTTCTCATTATTATTTCACTTCATTTATTTCCCTTTGTTTAAGAAATAGTGATTTTCTTTGGCATCGGTAGGAAATTAGAGTAATCTCCTTTAAATAGAAACAAAGATTTTCTTCCACAAGAGAACTTTTGCTATTTAACATACTCCTTTTTCACCTTGAGATATCAAAATAATTTGTAGTATCATTATTTAAATAAGATACCAAGCCTTCATGCTGGGAAACATTAAATACACAAAGGTTAGTGTTAGTCTTACGGCATTTGTCTGTACTCAATAGGCAATGGAAAAGCCTATTGAAAGAGATCCTCTAGGGGTGATTCAGAATTCTGTCTGAACTCTGAATTGTCCTGTAAAGAAACTTATCTCTCACCGTCACTATACAAGAAGTCTGGGCATTAACCATGTTAGTCTACATGAATGTCCGATGTTGTGAGGGAGAGTGAGGCAGGGGGGAAGATAACAAAAAAAAGTCCAAACATCCAAACAACAATAAAAAATCCACCACAGCAGAACATGATTAAATGGATAAGCTCACCCTTCTTCCTACTCCTTATGTCCAAAGATGTTGATAATTGTAAAGTGAAGCATTTAAATGTTAGGAAATTTCTCACCAGAGATCATCTCTAGCTGATTTAGCTACCTAAAGCTCAGCTGATTGTAGGAGTGGCAAGATGGGTTTTCTAAGACCACCTGATGACATAAAGTACATACTGAAGGCCATTGTTCAGAGTGCAGTGACACCACAGACAACAGTCAGTCACACAGTGAACCACAACTGGAAATCAGTCTTAACTGCAAAGGTAAGAGATTGATCCCTTATAATCAAAAGATGATCCCCGTCATGGAAATGACTGTACAAAGACACAGATTTACCAAGGGGTTAAGAGAGCCATATCCTTTTACATGGGAATCCTCCATTTTAAGTGACATGAAAAAAATCATTGGTGTTGCAGCTCTGTCAGACCTTAGTCCACTCAACACCAATGAGGTCACTGTATTAGTCCCTTGTTCTGGTTAGACTTAGGATATCACTTTATATTCCTTATTTTATTATTATTTTTGTACATTGTTGTCCTTGCTGTTGTCATTGTTCCTTTGTTTTTATTTCTCTTTGTCTTGCTGAGCCACAGCAGAGTTTTACAGCAATAGCTGAAAAAGATTATGTTCTAGAAATGTTGTATTTTGTGTATTATTTTGAGGGTGTTACATTTTGAGATTTCTTTTCTGGGGAAAGTCATAATTCATTCTCTTACCAGGGAAAGAATAAAAAAAAATCCTACATAGGCAGAGGAATGACAGGCAGAAAGCAGTACAGTGGATGCTTAAAATCCTTTTCAAATGTAATACTTCTTTCAGGTTTAATTTATAGTCACCTCTGTGTTTTGCATTATATAGGACCAGGCTGCAACAGCATTATTTAAATTCACAGGGAAGTGTGTTTATGGGGAAGAAGGAGTAAACCCTCCCTATTGTCCTATTTACTATTACTGCACTTTCATATGAAATTACACCAGCCACTCACCCAATATTACAACCAGTAAGGAGCTGTCTTGTCTCCAGCCTTAACTTAGTCGTTGCACATAGAAGCTGTCCAAGCACAAAGTAGTAACTACACTGTAGTAGGTCACTTTGTGCCTCAGCATAGTTGGCAGCAGGAGATGATGATGCCCATCCAGCCTTCAATGATTTCTGTAGTTTGTCCCTAGGCAGTGTGGTGAAATGCTGCCCCTCAGAGCACACACTCACAGGTCCCTAAAGTTTCGAGCCAGCCTGTATCACATGCATTCTGTGTCTGCAAGCTGCCTCCTGTTGTTTTCTTTCTGCCAGGGATATGACTTGTACATAGATGCTGCAAGGCACAACTGAACAGAATACAATCCAATAAAACAATGAGACAAAACAAAGAATGCAACAGTGGGAGAATAAATATTCCATGGGACTCCTGCCAAGGTTACATGCTTAACAGTTTTCCACTTCATTGTCAATCATCTGAATCTCTTAGAGTGAGGTCAGACATTCTTACAGCTCTTTCTGTTTAACATTGGACATTTGAAGTGGCACAGCAGAAAGGAAGGCGATTTTTTTAGCTATAAATCGTGTTTTGCAATGTGAAAGCTGCATAATAATGTGTAAGTTTTTTTCCATTTCCATTTTTCTTCTTTACCCAAGAAAGGACCAAATCATTCTGAAAACACATTAGAAGTCAATGACAAAGTAATAGAAAATGCTGGCATTTGGAAATATCTTTCTGAGAAAGTTCTCTAGGTGCCGGTTTTCAGAATCTACTCCACCCATGTAGATAAACCTGGAGGCAAGGAGCACAGATTACATCCTTCATACTGATTGAAATATTGAATCTCATTAATATAAAAAGAGCAGTGGCTAAATATTTTTTTCATCATCACAATACTTGTGTTTTTTTCAAATTGTTATTTAATAGTATTATTATTGACAATAAATATCAATGATACCGTCACACTTATACAGTGCCTTTTCTCTCAGAAGGTCCCAGTACCTGGACACCAGAATCACTTCTCTAATCATGGGGATGCAGTCTTGACTTTTATATGTGACCTGTGACACTGCACAGCAATCAGGGAACCAAATCCCATGAATACTAAAACATTTGGTGCAATTCAATTTGCTCTTCTGAGCAAAGTCTTCAGTTTCAAGCTTTAGCACAAAGAAGCAGAAAAACACAGTCTAACACGGAGTGCTTCAGAAACTTCATAACAAGGGTGTATCTTCCCTGTTAAAAAGTTAAACTTGTACTTAAATATGCATTTACCTGACTCAAGCTTTGAGAACAAGAAATGTGCCAACAAGAAATGTGCCAGCTAGTGGAGTCATCCATGTCCTATCTACATCATGGAATGAGGGAAGACTCTTCAAGACATCCACAGTCTCAGTCTGGAGTCAATACCTAAGGTCTGAAGAACCCTTTATAGTAATTCTTCACCAGCCAAGCTAAATGAATTATTTAAATACCCAACTTTTAGAGGTATAAAATTAGTTGAACCAAGTCTTATCTCAGTCAACATACATAAAGTTCAGAATCCTTTTGATTGTAGATTATATATAGGATAATTTATAAGGATACACATAGAAAGGTGTGTGTGTTTCCATCTATTTATGCAGAGATTTATAGCGATTACGAATTTGTGTGCCTAAGGTATTTAAGAAAGTACCTAAGAAGAGCCCTTCACACAAATGACTAAATATAGGAAACCTGGAATTTGTCCCAAGTTTCCTATATGGTTAAAACTGTATACATATCAGTAACTAAAAGAAAACAAACAAACAAACAAACAAACAACAAAAAACCCCACAATCCCCTCAAGACTATAATGTGATAAGAAAAAAAAGTATTTTTAATTCTAGATACCCATTCGTTAGCCGGGCATAATTGGTTGAAGTTTAAGCTTAAACATTTGAAGTGAATGTGTAACATTTTCAGAACTTATATTTTATAATGAAGGCTTCTGCAGAGATTATTGTCTTAATCAGAGCTGTTGCTATTGCTCAAGGAAAAGTATGTGCTTTATGAAACTAAAAGTCAAAACACACTAAGGATCTTGAAGATGAGTGTTGTTTCCATTGAACTGTGAACTAGAGGTTGAATTTAGGTTCTACACTGACTTGACTGTAGTTGTCACATGAACTTCCCATTTTGTAGAAATATTAGAAAGATGGAGAAAGACATAGAGAACACTTCTGTGCCTGAAGGAAGAGGATGGGCTACATATAGTGGGTTTGCTATCTTTGGAGGGGGTAAAAAAAAAAAAGAAATAAAACAGAAATAGAAGTACTTATCTTGTTAAAATAACACACAGCTTGAATACATTTTATTTCAGAACCAGAAAGCTAAATTTTATGGATTTATTCTTTTCTACAATAAAACCACTTCAAACAGAAATTACCTTTTTCCATATTTATTTTATATATATATAGGTACAGATAGGCACACCAACACACATCTTTAAGAGTAAAGTAGCCAAAAACAATGTAACCACTCAGCTAACAATGATCACTTGATTTTTTCTGAACACTGTGTAGTTACCACAAGCAGACAGTGGAAAATTTCTGTACAAGCAGTTATTTAGAGGCTAAGGAAGCCTTTATTTTTAAAAGAACTTCAACCACAGCAAGGCTAGGGTAAGGAATGGAAAATGGTGAGGCTAAATCCAGGGGTAGATTAGTAATTATAGGTATATTTCTATTATAAACTGTCACAGCACCCTGAGACAGCCTTTTTGAGGCTACCATAGACGTGTTGCTTGAATGTCTACTGCAGAGTCCTAGTAATACCAGAACAGTAACAGTTCAAATTATTTTTATGGTACATGTGCCTTAGTAATGTAAGCATATCCAGGACTGCTCTTTGGGACTGATATGAAGAGGAATGGAGAAATTGCCACATGAAAGGCTCCTCAGTGCTTCAGAGCCAGCTGTCATGCTGAGATTGCTTACTGAGGGGAAATTCTTTGGAGGAAATCATCCCAAAAATGTTAACTAAGTTCAAGTGTTTGTGCTCTGATACTGCTGAATTTACTACAGCAGACTTAGAGTTTAGGATTGTTCTACTAAGGCAGCAGAAATGGGAATCATGAGAGCTCATGGTTAAATCATGATCTGGACCAAACCACTGAATAAAAATTCCTGATGTGACGCATTGGTACAAGAAATCATGATGGGACCTGTTCAAGTTACAGAGGCAACCAAATATTCCAGACATTCATGCCATTTTGAGCACATTTCTTCACAGTAAGTTCAGATAAGTGTGAGTAGGGCTATGCAGAAGAGGAAGAAAAATGGAAATCTGGAGCCTGGCTAAGCTGAGGTGGCTGCAAGTATGAGAAGTGAAAACTCTCAAGAAGAAAAGTAGTGAAATAATTTGTGCTATTTAGGTGAGGCTCTCAGGAGGAAATGCAGATTGTTTCCAATGTGCAGAGACCATAAAACTCCCTGAAAGTGACATGTATAGTTCAATTAAAGAATTCCTCTCCCTCTCTCCAACACTAGTCTCCACTCTCACTCTTCCCGTTTTTTGTTTTGTTTTTTTTTTTTTGTGAGTGTGTGTGTGTGTGTTGTGTTTTGTTTTGTTTTGGTTTGGTTTGTTTTGTTTTGGTTTGGTTTGGTTTGGTTTGGTTTTGGTTGGTTGGTTGTTTTTTTTCTTTTGTCTTCTTTTTTCTTCTCTCTTCCTTTCCATTTCCTCTGTCTGTCTGAAATCAGCCTGGGCAGAATCAAGCATGATAGCAGCAGTCCTCCACGGAAGCTGGAGAGAGTGAGGAGTGCATGAACTGCCTAAGCCAAAGATGCTCAATTGGCACTACAAAAACAGTGCTTATTCATGACCATCTATGCTTATGGAGGTCATTACTTGTCTCAGGAAGATATATTTCATATTTTTCTAGCAGATTGTTTCGTCTCACCTGGGCTGGGTTGGGAGGAATTTCTTGCATCCTCTCTGGAAGGAAAAATCATCCTATTATTTTAAAATCTGATCTCTGGTCTAGGAAACTATAGACTAACTGGTGTAGACTCAATAGTAAGCCAGGCTTAAGAACATACTTTGAAAGAAAATAAAAATATAGATAGAAATATAAGAAAGATTAAATAAATGAGTTTACCAAAGATAGACTGCCAAATCGTACTCATACCATTCCATGATAAGAGAATTGATTTTCTAGACAAGTGAAATTTAATAGATCTAATCTGCCTGGAGTTCAAGAAAGCATTTAATACGGTCCATGCTAGAAATTATTATTGAAGCTAGAGGGGATAGGGAGTAGTTGAGGAGTTATCGGAGGAGCTATAAATGTGTAAGGAGCTGGTTCATGAATTATTATGGAAAGGGAACAGTATTCTTGATCAGGTAGGCTAGAACCACTGTCACCTTTTTGTTACTTGGAAACGAGAGTAGGTTATTTCAGACTGATGGTGACATAGGGCCAGGCACTTTGACGACACAGGGGAATCAAGGTATTGCAGAAAAGGAACAGACTGAGAAATTAAGTAATAGAACTAGAAAGTATATTAGGAAACGTACAGTGTCTTGAGGCACAAAACATCTCAACTGTGCTATATGTTCAAAGTTCCTGAACTGGGAGTAATGGACAAAGAGCAAAACAAGAGGATAACAATTGTACATATTAGCCAGTCAGATGTTATTGATTGTCAGTATGAAATAATATCTTCAAAGAAAGCATGACTGCAATTTTAGAAGTCAATTGATGAGTTCAAGTAGTGTGTCCCATTCTGGTTTGCAAAAGGTGTTACGAAAAATCAGTTTAGATTGGATCAGAACAATGATTTGGGAGTAAAGAATCCATTCTTTGAGAAAGGGGTAACACAACTCATCTCTTTTAACCTGGGAAAACAAGGCTTGAATAAAGATAAAATTTTTCTCTATAAATACATTGACATGAGAATACTGAGGGTGTTAAGGAGAAGTTGTGCAAGCTAGAGACAGTCTTACCACAAGAAAATGATCATATTAATTTATTCATCAACAATAAGACTGAAGATTATATTTCCAGAAGGAGCAACTAGATTCCCTCTTACAAATACCTGTAGAGAGTTGGGATTATGAAACTGAAGTTTCCTATCTCAAATATAGTAGCCACCCTAACAACTTGTGATGATAAATGATCTGTCCCTTACCTGTAGCTTACTTTGCTGGCACATTACACCTTCACTCCTCTGCAGCCAATAGACCCTCACAGGAAAGAAGCTAGACAGTAGCACATTATCATGTTAGTATGTGGTCAGTGTTTCTTCTGGAAACTGGGTATTAATACACGGGCTTACAGATGAAACTTCACCTTGAGACAACTCATTGTAACTACCTGTCTTCACTCTCCTGGCACTGTTACCACACTGGCAGACAGGTTTTTGAAAATTAAATTTGTAATTGTTTCATACTGCATATAAACAGCTGGAGTCCTTTCCTCTGATCTACTCTGAGGTAATGCAATCACAAGAAAATAGCGTTGGGCTTTAATCATACTCACCAGTTAGCAAAAGAAAAACATAAAATGGAGAAGCAGAGACACAAAACTGAGACAGATACACTCAGAAGCTGCACAAGTTGCAGGGGAGGGAAAAACAGAGAATAAAAGTATTAACAAACTGAAAAAAATCTACCAAAAAACAAAACCACAATCGAAGACCTCCTTAGTCTTTACCTCAGTATAAACTTTACCTTGGAATACAAACTTTTTGGAGACAAGAAACTAGCCAAATATACAGTTTCAAGTCTCTGTTTCTTTTCAGTATGACTCCAGCCAAGTTGCTGAAGGTAAGGTATAAAGTGAACCCATTGGGCCTTCCATCATCAGCACTGCACTATCTTCAGTAAATGTGATGCCTCTTTCCAGTAAATTGATTAATAAGCCAAGTGTCAGGTCTGCAGTTTACCCATGCAGGGACTTTTCACACAGCAGCTTCCAAAGCTCACATGCATGCAGCAGAGCTGAGTTAGTCAACAGTCAAAACTAACTCCAGGAACGTGTCTGAGCTCTCTTCCTTCCCTAAGCTAAAAAATGGCTGTTCACTATCAGAAGACTAGGATGTCTTCTAATAGAAAATGGCTGGTACCAACACTACTGGTAGATTGATATATTCTGTCTCCTACCACAAGATAGAAGTCCACAACTAGACAACAAAAAGCACCACAAAGACCAATAGAGACTTCTGCTAAATCCTGCTCAAAGGGTGATAATTAAATTTGCACTCTTTGCATTCTAAATTTAGTCCAGATCTGTGACCTTCTACAGGTCACAGGTGGGATAAAATCAGTCTCAAAATATAAATCCATCACCTGTCTAGTTCAAGTTGAAACAAATGGTTGTGTGCCCTCCCCTGACCTACATCGAACTTGTACTACTGCATAAAGAAGTAGGTACAGGCATGAAAGACAGTGGAACTACTAGCCTGAAAAGTGATAAATTCTTGGTGGTGTCAATGACACAACTTTTACATGCTTGCTGTTTGGGTCATGAACACACAGAGTATGAAATTCTTGGCCAAAAGGAAGATGAATATGCATCATCCATTCTTGAGTATTCCTTAAACACCACATTATATAGTCAAGTCAATTATGAGGTAGAGGAGTTCGTCCACTCTTACTGCAGTTGAGAAAACAATCATGGAGGTAGTAAAAAGACAATTCAGAGTGAATTTAACTCTATTTTATGCTACTCTGTTTATAAAAACCCCAAATTATAAACCTTCATATTATAGAAATAAGCAAATGCTGGAGAATTATGAATTCTTTTATCTTGGGAACACAAATTCTTTTCTGATACTGGGAAATGTCTCAGACTTAGTCTTCTTGCACTTCAGCTCCGTACTCAGAAGAGCAGAAGAAGAAAAAACACCCTACTTCATAAAGAAGTTGTGTAGAGAAGTATATAAATTATTGAGATCCATTTTGATACTCAGAGGTCGTGTAAGTATGTGTGTCTGCATCAGAGTTAGCTGGCTAGAATTGATTGCTACATGAATAAACATTTACAGCTTCAGGCCCTGAAACAGTAATGTCCCCTCTGTCATCTCATCTCTGAGTTTCTAAATGGTCATGTCCTGCACAATTCTTCGTAGACTTTATACTGGAAAGAGCAAGCTCTTGCTATTCTTCTGTTCCATACACTAAGCCCTTTCTGTCCCCATTACTGTTTGATCTTTTACAAGGTTATCCTGCTATGAATTATAGGATATAATTAAGGAAGATGGTTTTAATCCTTTTCTTTGTAAATGTACAATCCATTTATACAAGAACCAGTTACATGGTATTGTGAATTTTGTAAAGTCTATAGCTGAGGGTGACCAAACCAATTTATCTGGATAGAATAAATCCTCCTTACCATCATCCTTCAAACTTCAAACTGAACTTGATCCAAACACCCTTTTCTCCAATTCAGAAAACTCTTCATTCATTTATAAGTTTTATTTTAATGTGAAAATTCTATGAAACACATTATTCTCATGGTATTTTCAACCATCACCTTAAGTGGAAAGTACAAGAAATACCATAAGTTAACTCACTTCTGGACTGATCTCCAGACAAGATCGCCTGGAGGAATTGATAAATGAAGTTCAAATGAGATTTCGGGGAGAACCCAGAAATTTAAGGGCTCAGTTTAAGGGGTAACTACAAAGGTCTGGGCAAGACAATAAGATGTTACACCAGAAGACATAAACCATTGAGCTTTTAAGGAAAACATGATTGAATTAGTTTAATTTGAAAGACTTCAGATGATGGTACTAGATTGTTGAGCAAGGGTATTCTGCTGTACTTCACACCATTCTGTCCCTGAGTGTCCACACTGAGGGACGTATTGCAGAGTTTGTATAATCAATCTATTCCTGCCTTGTGCTGGGGTTTTACTGCATGAAAACTAAGGCACTTGGTGGGATGACACTAACCTTAGGCTCACCCTGACAAGCTGTTAGTGTATGGTCAAAGTGTGCACTTCAGCACAAATATTCCTTCATCTTCCAGTTTATGTAGAAAATGCCGTAACACTTTAACATAAATTTTAGCTTCTTTCAGTAACATTAATGCATTTTCCCTATTCTAGACATTATAAAACCATGAGAATAAAGAACTGTGCCCCCAGAAATTCAGTTTGACAGAAGAAAATTATGATGCTAAGATGGAAGCAGAGAAGTGGGAACTGGTTTTGTATCCTAATCTTGACACCCTGCGCAGGCCATTCAACACCTCTGTTTTCACCTATTGTCTATGTTATTCTTTGTTACCTGCACTACTAAGTAATGGTGAGGACCGGGATTTCCCAGGCCTTCAGCAATGTGACGCTTCAGCCAGGGCTCCAGTTACCCCACCCCTGATATAGACTGGAGTGCAGATTGATTTGTAAAACATACACACATTGCTATGCTACACATTTCCTCAGATCAAAGAAAATTTGTCCAGGGTCTCCAGAACCCTCTGACACCATTGAATGACAGACTGAATGTGAAGGTTTGTGTATCTATAAACTGTTGTGCTCCTGCTCAAGCCATGATACAGAACATCTGTGGACAGGGGAGAGTTGGCTGGGGACTGATATGCTGCTGGTGAATGCTGAACATCTGCTGGAGCAGGAAAGGTTGATGTAGTGACCTCTATATACCTAAATTCTATAGATATTCATTCTGGGATAAGTCCAGGGAGAAACTGTTGATTCTGACAGAATTATTCTGGATGAATAGCCATGTAACTAAAAGCACAAATTGGCCTGACGTGTAATCTGCTTTGGGATGAAAGGCACTATTTAAATAAAAGATGCAGTTATTATTATTATTTCCCTTCTAGGGCTGGTGAAACCCATAGCTTTCATCTTCAAGCATATGGGGAGCATATTTTCTTTTATTAAAGAAAAAAAAAGATTAAACAAGATGTAAGGATGCCATTCAAAACAAATGTCAGTGAGAAAGTAAAAAAAAAAAGAAAAAAAAGTGGAAGAAAAGGAAAAAAGAAACCAAGCAAAACCAAAGTAGATTTGACCTCAAAGGAGCTGAAATTGAGTTAAAGTTTACTACTGAAGTCAGGTTTCCCTTGGGGGGTAGGCTGCCATTTAATCTATTTCTTCTCTTATACTTGTACAGTATAATTCCCCTAATACAGTGCTATAGGTCAAAAAAGAGCTCTACTACAGCCGGGCTCCAATTTCCATTTACTAGCAAGAAAAATCTCCCCTTGTAAAAAAAACAGCTTAGTATTATTTTGTGGAAGAATTGGCTCCTAAATAGTACCTTACGGAAGAAGAAGGTAACCTGTATACTGGTAGTCTGAAGCAAAGCTACTTCTTCTGTGCACTGGCTCTTGACAAATTATTCTCCCAAGTCTGCTACTGACTAGCTGTGTGCATCTTCATCTGCACTTTGTGCTTAAAAAAGGTGTTCTCTGTGTATCCAGTTAAATTTTAGAAGGTGACTGTTATTTTTATTTTCTCTTAACCCTTTCTTTAATTATATTCTCTCTCTCCTCCTCAACCCTCTCTTCATCTACAGTCATACTCAAAAAACATCGTTTCTGTTGAGATGAAAACCCACACAGACTGATGACTGATTGGACTATGCCAGAGGCATAATTATGCAGCTTTTAGACCTGCCACTGTTAATGAAAGAAAGGAGCAAACTGACACTAATCAAACTAAAAAAAAAATAAACAAAAAACCACCAGAAAATCTCTACATATATGCTTTCTCTCAGCTATGGTACTTGACAGTGCTACTTGTAACAGCAGGTGATAAGGAAGCTTCAGGCAGAAGAGTGATTTTTAAGTTGATGATGCCCCTTTAAAGACACACTATATACCCCACTGTGCTGGCATCAAGCTGCATTTTTCCTTGCCTTCACTGCTCTGAAAACCAGCTTGTTGCTGCCACAGCATAACCCCTGGCAGAGCCTCTGTTAGTGAAGGGAACTAACTTCAGAGTCTGATGTTGCTTGTGGAGGCTGAGAGAGTGTGATCTGTTTGTATGGAAGAGAGGCTTGAGACAGAGATGGTTTTTGTGATGTCTGGGGGTGTTGGAGGGTTTTTGATATGGAAGCAGCAACCCTGAATTCCCTGCATCCCAGAAGGAGATTGAGATCAAATTTAAAAGGTGTGTTTATAATTACCCTTTGCTGCAGTTCAGTACTTCCTGGAAAAGGAATGTTTCTGAAATGTCCACACTCTACAGGTGACACTATTCTACCTGTATCTATCTACCTGAAAGCTTAAGTGCATCTCATTTGTCTTCTTTTGGGTTCATCCTTTTCTTCTTTACTCAGACCTTTTTTACTCAGAGTCTATATTTTTATTTATTTAACAGCTAATGCTCCAGGCCTTCTGTTTTTCAGACTCAGTTTTTTTCATTGCAGCACCTTTTAGTGCTCTGTTATCTGGACCATCTATTGCTTTGTTAGTTATGCCAAAATCTTATTCCAGCTGGAATATCAGAAATCATACCATTTTGAACAGTGGACTACAAAATAATGTCTTCTGCTAAGGAGACAAGAATGTGAGATAAATACAGAAAAAATAGGACCTTTCTTTTTGCTTCTCTTTGCAAAAATCCTGCATCCTCACAACATTTCAATATAGGCCCTGTGAAACCAACAGAAAACTCTTAAGATCCCATTTAGCTGGAAGCCATCCAGATTTCTAAATCCTGACTGCTCTTGCTGTCGTCTTGTTTGTCTGTGTAATGGGGATGATATTATGGATGAATTCATGACCATTTCTAGCAGTTAGAAGTTGAAAGGACCACTAGCTGCCCAGTGGTGCAATAAGCATTTCTCTCTTTCGGTGGGTTTGACTACCGCTGGAATGCTCTGATAGCTGACAACTAATGACAATTTGTGTACATCACCTTCTTCCTTGAAACTTGTCTGTTTACCTTAGGAAAAGGGGAGATCTGGAGGAAGGTTCAATTTCATGTTCTGTTTTCAATTTACGAAGACATCACAATAGTACAAATGCAACAAGTATGATTTTACATGTCACTGGGGTTCAGATTTATAAATACCAAAGCCACTAGCACTGGGAGGTAAAGCACACACTAAACATTAGGTTCAGTCACCTCTCTGAGACACAGAAAACATATTTTGTCTATCGGAGTTTTACACTAACTGAAATCACAAATACACTTCTTTTGTTATGCTATCTTGATTATCAGTGAAGTTTTGAAACAGACAAATAGAAAATTCAAGCCTCTCTATCATGTAGTAAAAGACTGGAATAAATATTTTCAGGGTTTACTGCCATTAGAAACCTCAAAATGAAATAAAAGTTAAAGGGCATCCCACATTGATTTGATTCATCAAGACAGCATGTGCAGGAGGGCATCAAAAACATCTGAATAGAATTCAAGCCTGTGGCCCAGGTTCAGTGCTTAGATTTCTGCCATACCTGATCTTACATCTGAAGTGCAGGTAAAAGCCAGCCAGAATGGCTGGTGATTCAATGTATGCTTCATTTGGGCAGAACCCAAGAAGCACTTGAGAAAGTGATTCACTGGAGAAGGTGATTACTGAACAATCTCCAGACTGTTGCAAGGGATTTTACAATAAGGCCAACACGTCTTCTGAAATTTCTGATATTTAATTTACTAATGCTGAGTTTCTTAATATGTTTTTATATTTTTCAATATTTGCTCTTTTGTTCAAAGCTGGTAGTTAACAGTCAAAACCTGTAAATGCTTATGATATTTTCTGTGAACCTTATCAAATTTCTCATTTTGAGACTTAAGGCAAAAGAGTTTTTTGCTTTGTGGTTCTTCTTAAAGTTGACACCAATTAAGAATCATAGGTGGGACACAGGGATTCAAAATATAGAACAGAAAATGGTTCCTTACACAGTGCAGAGTTGTACTCTGGAACTTAATACCACAAAGTATTGTGGAAATTTAAAGTTTTCATTATTTCAAAAGGCAACAGGGAAAAATATTAGAAGAAAAATCCACTGAAGACTATGAAATATGGGCATTCCATATTTGACTGTACAACTCCAAGAGCTGCAATTTATTATGTCTGGGAGAGTATGTGGAAGAAGTATCAGTCACTACCTGACTTGCCATACTCTTTCTTAGGTATCCTTTATTGATCGATGTCATGGTCAGAACTTCAATCTGACCTGGCAAGTCAGTCCTCCTGAGCTTGTCTCATCAAGAGGAAAACAAAACCAAACCAAACTAAACCAAACACAAACAACAACAAGAGGGGCAGAAACAAAAACCTGGGGTAGAAAATTAACCTTGATTTTTTGAGCTGCCACAATGTTCCAAAGCCAAGGACCACTCCTCATTGCTCACGACTGATGCTAAAAGACTGATGTAGTCAATACAGCTGCGCTGTTGACACATTTGTTTTCATCACACAAGAAAGGGCAAGAAGATCAGGAACTTCAGTATTTACTAAGGTTCCTAAGCCTTTCAGGTGACCTACTTCAATGTGACGTTTTATGGTTTCCCAGTGTAACCGAGGAGAATTTTAGGGTTTTGATTATTTTTCGTTTAAGATTTTTTCATTTCATTGATCATGAAACTCAGAACAAAACCTGTGAGCAGTGAGAGGGAGAGGCAGAAAGTAAGAAAGGATGCCCAGGCAGCACCAAATAGCATTAGACTACTTCCTTTGGTTCCTCTGACCTCAATCCATCCAGACTTAACTGTGTAGGTTTGTCTTTGAAAAGGAAGCAGTAAATAGTTCTTGGCTCCTGTTTGTGTGAGCACAAAATATTCTATGTTGCTCTTTTAAGAGGACCTTGTTTTACATGAATTTTAATACAAATGTCCAACAAGGTCGAAAATAGTGACTCTTTGAAATGAAAAGATTAATATTTTTTATAGATAGGAGAGGAAAATAGGCAACTTGCTGTGTGGAGCATGAGATTCTTTCTTTTTCTTTCCTTCTTTCTTTCTTCCTTTCTTTCTTTCTTTCTTTCTTCCTTTCTTTCTTTCTTTCTTTCTTTTTTTTTTTTTTCACAACAACAACAACAAGTTTATGGATTGCAAAGAGGAGACTGCCCTATTAAAAAAAGTAGATATATATTTTGCAGTATTTTCCTCCTCAAAGCTGCACACAAGTAACACTCAAGATCATCCAAGATAAGTCTGACTCACTAGTTTTTCAATTTAGTTTGTTAATGGCCTGCCTTTCATAAAAGCATCAAGCACAATAACAAAAATACTTAAATCAATAGAATGATGCAGCAATGCCTCACAGAAATGATATTTTTGAAATAAATATATACCATTCAGCCTAGCCTGCTTGACATCAAATTTATATACTCAATAAGAAAGCATAATTAATGGTCCCAAACTGTATTTTCTTTCACCTATTTCACATCTCAAGAAGCTGAAGGTTTTGTCAAAAAAAAGCAGGAGGGGAGAAAGAATGGAGAAAGTGTTCCATTCATAAATGAAATGAACCCATTAAAAATGACTCTCTCCCCAGCTCCCTACCAATGTCTCCTGAGGACTGGTGTGTATTTTATTAAGAAACAGAAGTGTGGAACGTGCTTGTATTTCACAAGGTTTGTAGCCAGGTGATTTATTTTCTCTTTTTTCCCCTGCTGACTCCCTGGGCATTCACTAATTTTGAGGGAACAAAGGAGACAAACTAGGAGCTCCGATTTCCTATTGATGTTGACACATCTGTATTAGGGTCCACTCTATCTATCTACCCCTATCTATCTACCCCTCTGTCTACCATGCGGACCTGAAATCAAATTTGTTAGGCTACTTTCTTTTTCAATGTTATCTAAAGACTTTTAAAAAATGAAGTAGGGTGTCCTGTGTGATTTGGAGAAGAAGGAAAAGTGACGGGCATGGGACTGTTTTTTTGAATCAAAAGCAGTTTGGCCCTTAATTGCCTTGAAAGGTTTTGCAAGTCTCCCTTTCCAGTAGGGAGGAAACTGAAGAGGGACTATGTGTTGACATTGCGTGTCCTCAGGTAGCTCAACTAAGATCCTCGGTTAGTGTCAAGTCTTCCTTTTTGAAACAAAGAAGAAATCAGAGATAAAATCACTGGCTGAATAGTAGAAGGGGTTAAAGTATTACTGCCTTCCAACTCTTTACTTCCTTTCCAACAGATGATTATCCCTCCTGGAGCAAAGTTACACAATATGGTCAATTCCTGGCCATACCAAGAGCCACTGTTTCATAGGATTTGCCACATGCCTATAGTGTTTCTTTAAGCCAAACACGGAACTGTGAGTTGGAGGGTAGAGCAGCAGGTTAATCCTCCCTTCTGTCTACTCAACTATGGTGGCAGAAGAAGTTGATAGAGATGGAAAGACAATAATGAGATTCATAAATTATCCCAGTGAGGTTTCCCTTCTCTGCCTATGACTATTTTTGTGGTTGTGCCAAGCACTATTTCTTTTTTTTTTCTATTTGCTATACCTGCTTATTAATTCCTACTTTAAATTCATTTGAAGTAATTTTAGGCCATGAGTTGACTCATATCCTGTCCAAGTACAGGAAAACTTCTTAGTGGAAACTCATCCCCAGATTAGGAACTGCATAACTAGTGTCACTAAACAGGTGAAACAATAGGGGACTGTTTTAGGAATAGTTACATTATTTTGAGGGATAACTGTGAGGGATAACTCTGCCAGCAACCTTTAGAAGTTGCTGCTGAAAGTATCAGAGGAAATGACCATGGGATGTTAAAATACTGATCTAGAACTGTCTGAGCTCTTTTTTGACCACGGCATCGAAAGCATCAGCTTTGGGATCAATACTGTGAAACAGCCACTAGTGTTCCAGATAGGAAGACAGTAAGTTATTACATTATTTTGCCTTTCCAGTCACAATTATGATTCCTACTTCACTTCTCACTGGAAACATTTCTTACAATTTGATCTTACAATTTGACCCTCCTATGTTTAAGACAGGAGCCTAAGATTTTAATGTGTATGTTATACACATTTTTGTGTCCTGTATGCTCAGACTTTTGCTGTGTGCTGCCATTTTATGGCACACATTTGTGACAGGTAGGAATCCAAGACACCCTAAAAGTTACTACACTCGTGAAGCATCCAAGATGTGGAACAGATAGCAACAGAAAACAGAAATAAGGGGGAACTGAAGCAGTCAGTGTGAAATGCAGCCACTTTTAGAGTAACACAAAGTAATAGTTTGACAACTAAAAGAGACCTAACAGTTAATAATAGTATTTTAATCTAAGTTGCTTATTGCTGTTTTCAAATTCCAGCTAATCAAACAGAATAAATAATCTTATGCTGCATGTAGAGTAAGAATCTATTTTTGTCAAGGAAAACTGAGGCACTAAAATATTTGCCAGTCTTTAATGCAGATAAACTCTAAGAGACTTCTATTTCTTTCCATGATACCTGGCACTGTTTTGCATCTTGTGATCAGAAATTAAAGTCTAACAAGATAAATCTGATTTCTGGTTCATTTTTCATTCATTCTGAAAAAACAAACAAGCACAAAGCCCAGAGGCTTATGACTGAAGAAAAATGAAACAATCAGAAAAAGAAAGAAAGTCTTCAGGATTTAGTCCTATGTTTTATCACTGAGCAGGTTTTGATTTTTTTTTTTTTTCTCTTCTTTTTCTGCAGAATTGTCCCAATATCTGGTTGATACCAAACATAGTAACTCATTCATTATCCTGAATATCTTCTGAGCCAAACTCCACCCATAAATAGGGTTTCACTGACTCATAAATCTCTGTGACTGGATGCCTGAAAATGCATGTAGAATTCACCACTGTGTTTGGACATAATAAATAATGAAAAATGAGACTTGGTAGATGCCATATTTTGTAATGAATTGTAGCTAGGGAAAAGAGACAATGGGAACTATCCTGAAACTTGCAAGATTAGATAGACCTGTTTACAAAAGGGCTTATTTATGCTGGAGTGAAATAGTTTCACAGAATTTTTCTTGTCACATAATGACTTAAAAACCAGCACAAGAACTACCATTAAAATAAAAAAGAAAGAGAGGAAAAAAAAAAAAAAAAGCTGATACACCTCTGTGACTCTTATAGAGGGCATAACTAAATTAGAGTTTCCATAATCAGTTAAAACTTTTCCTTTATCAAGAATAAAAATTTCTTGTGGAACAATCTCAGGTCTGATGAAATTTGACTTTGTACAGGAAAAAAATTAATCTCTATTAAAACCAAACCAGTATCAATCCCAGAATCAGAAGTTTACACTGTAATTTTTCTTTAGATTGTATTTCTATTACAGAACATATTAAAAAAAAAAAAAAAGGACATAACACCACAAGAAAAATCAAACATCTTGATATGCAAACACAGAGAGTTCAGTTTAATTCTTTCTTTTTTTTTTTTTTTTTTTTTAAATTGTTTTTCTCAAAAATTATCATCCTTCAGGCCATTTTGAAATCTTATGGATTGACTTCTGGTCAAAAGCTGAACAATAATTATAAAGCTAAATTAATAAGTCAGAATAACATAATATATGTGGAACTGTGACTGCTTGTTTCAGCTAGCTCTTCTAGATATTTCCAGTGAAGGTTCAAAACCACAATATAAAAGTCATTAAAATGCCATCAATTACAGTCACTAAACCATAGTATCTGATGTACTGCTTTATCTTCCTGTGCCATATTTTTCATATTGTGCAGTAGGAAGTGTTGACTTTTTAATTGCAGTTGCAGTATGTCATCTAATTGGGCAATATTGCAGTAAGGAAGATGTCCTGAATACAGCTGGCAGTTAATTTACATCCAACAAAATAAAACAAAACAAAACAAAACAAAACAAAACAACATTTAAATTCCACGTTCTTTAAAATGTAGAAGAATGATGAAATAGCTCCTTACTACAGGCAATCTTGGATTTTCTATGCTTTTATTTGAAAATTAAGACTCAGACTCCTTCCTTTAACAATAAAGGTTTGGGAATTTGTTCCTACCTTTAAGGACAAATAAGGTGTTATGTTTCAAAAGTTACTGTTTGTGTCAAAGTATGGAGTTGTACACCCTAGCCATATCAGAGACCTGGCCTTAAGCATAGGCAGCCAAACTAAAAGGAGAAGGAAACACACTCAGGGCACAGAGACTGGTGAGCATAATGATCTGTGAGGCAACATATTTAGTATGAAGTGCAAATAATTCCCAGAGACCTCCTTGAAACTCCCTAGTTTCTGTCTGATGTCTGATTTCCAGAAAACAATTTTGAAACCTCAGAGTTCTTTGGGGGAGTTTAGCTGAGAAATACATCTTTTGCAATGTCTTTAATGTTTGTTAAATATCTTACCTACTGGCTACGCTTCAGGGGTGTTTTAATTAGCAAGACAGGTTTTTGTTGCAGTTTTCTTTTTGCATGTGCCTACATTCATTTTAGCACTAACAAATTACAAGGAAATATCTTGAAGTTAGATAAAACCCCCATATCTGTAGACTTCTCCACTTCACCCTTTAATTCCAAGGTACAGTTTAGGAACCTGAATTAAAGTTTTTCATCACTTAATTGTCTGTCTGTCTAGCATGTCACGGTGACAAATGCAGAATATCCTGAGAGCCAAGCAATTTGCGTGATGCAGTGGGATATGAATGATAAGGAACTGTCTGCAACAGTGTTCAGTGCAGCTGGAAGTCCAAATGTTAATGGCTAAATAGAGTATATAGTCTCAAAGAAGAATTTGTAGCACTGATTATGAGAATACAGGTTTACAGAGTAAACCCAAATTTGAATTAGTTGAAAGGTTTTATTGTTCCTGGTGTGATACAGAATCCTTTCTAAACTGAATATATTTTGATATGAATCCTTAAGCCTCACTGTAATCACAAAACAAGACTAATTCAAAACCATAAACCCAGGCTGGCATTTAGTACAATCAACTTAGAGATTAGGGGTCCAATTTAAAAATAACTAGCATATAACACCTACTTCCAGAATCCTTGAAAATTACACACATGCTGTTGTCAATTGACAAAGAAGATCTTTAAATACATAGGTCTCCAAATCAATGCCTTCCTGTACAATGAAGAACATTCAGCTCTGTGCCTCACTCCATTTATCTAGACAGTGGAGACTATACACAGAAATATCAGAGAGGTGATGAAGAGAGGAGAATACATAAAAAGTAAGAGAAGAATTTTGTTATCACTAGATAACATTTATCATTTGTTATTATTAGACAACAATTATATAAATTGTTGTCTGTTGGTTTGTTTGGTCGTTTTTGTTTTTTGGTATTTGGTTTTTGGTTTTGTTTTTTTTTTTTTTTTCTGATTGGTTGGTTTTGGTTGGTTGGTTGGTTGGTTGGTTTTTTATTCCTTTGACAGGAACCCAGAATGGATTAATACAATTCCCAAAAGGGAGGAAAATAAGACAATGATATCAATTAATGTTGCATCTTCCATCTCTCATGATGTCACAAAGGTCTTGAGAATTCCTGAAAATCTTTTGTGCGGTGCAACTGTGATATTCACCTCCCAAAACACTCAATAGAAGACATCACAGTTCTGATCTCTTCCAAGAACTCTAAAACTCTTCTCCACAGCTTTCTTAAAAACAGTAGAAAGGAGTCACATAAAGTGATCTTAGCAATGTAAAAGTTTGTATAGTAAGTATACTGTAGCCGCAATAGGAAAAACAAAGTTGATTTTGAAGATGTGTATTTTTTCTCAAGTCAGCAGTTCTTGCTTTTGGGGTAATGGGCACCAAAAAGAAAGTATCAAGAGAGAATAATGAAAAAGGAAAGAATTTATTAATGTGAGAGATTCTTATCCTAAATGCTTTTAACTGTTTGATTATTTAGTCAAATTCAGGTTCTGTTCTCAAAAATTCTGGTGAAAAGTTGACTCATAACACAAACTCTGAAACCATGTCTTGAAATGGCTTGAAATGTTCAGGTCCAGGTTTCATCTTAAACATCTTATTACCAGCCCTTATTTCTCAGTTCCCATATTATATGTAAAGTTTGTATTGCCTGGAACAGTAGCCAGAAGGAGAGAAGCAGCTGAGACCTTTGGTTTTGCATTTTTTGCGTGTGAGGCGGTTCAGACCTACTTTAGCTGTCTAGAAGAGCCAAAAAGGCCAGCAGTCTCTAAGGAACCCTGATGTACTAAAAATATTTCAAAACTGGTACCATTCGAATAGAATCTTATTACCTAATCTGAATGAAGATAACAGACTTTCTTGAATCATAGAGGCACAGAATCAGATTAGAAGGGAACACAAGGTTCATCTGGTCCAACCATTCTTGGCAATAGCACAGACTAGACAGGATGGCCAAGCACCCAGTCCAGTCAAATCTTGAAGTGTTCAATGTTGGGGAATCCACCACTTCCCTGGGGAGATTATTCCAATGACTGATTATTCTCATTGTGAAAAAACATACTGGTTTAGTCCTTCTCAGCTACAACCTCAAAATGTATTAACTGTCACAAAATAGTACAACAAAATGAAGGAAAGATTACTTTGAAATTACTTTCATCAGTGGTCAAATCTCTCTTTTTATTCTTCCCTCTTGCCCTCCAGCCCTGACCTTTAGCAGATAACCTCCTGCAAGAGGGCATTTCCAACCACAGTTCACCTCTTATTCTTCTCAGTGAGCTGTGGGGTTAATTACAAGTTTGATATGTTATATTTTTATTACTTACTGTTTCCTAAAATGCCTGAGTCTGTTCAGGTTCTCCTTCATTCTGAAAACATACACTTGAGTGTTTTCCACAAGTAAATATTGGTTTAGCCCTTAAACAAAATGTCCTATCTATATACATTTTGCATAAGTGTATGTTGATAAATAAGCTAGCAAGTGTATGCATTACACATAAGGTATTTTTTAAAGAGGATCTGGATTTTATAGACTGTAAAATATGGATATTGTTCTATTTATCTTACTGTAGCTCTGCAGGGAGGTGATGGTGAGGATTAGAATGCTGTGCTTCATATGCATACTGGAACACACTTTTACCTTCTTTCATACAGAGCAACTCAATAACCCACCTGAAAGAGGTGTAAAAGGGAGGAAAATATAAATG
The DNA here is from genome assembly GCF_036013475.1 of Columba livia. Taxonomy (NCBI): domain Eukaryota; kingdom Metazoa; phylum Chordata; class Aves; order Columbiformes; family Columbidae; genus Columba; species Columba livia. The sequence goes on along the minus strand of NC_088642.1, from coordinate 7,199,601 downwards.
TAAAAAGTAAGTGCATCATATAGAACAGTGTAAAACAACTAAAAACCGATTAGCAACTTTGAATTCAACTGAATTCAACAGATATTTCCTTCATCCTGATTAGGCATTATATGAAATGTGAAGTCATATAAGACCTGCTGTTTAGTCTGTATTTCTAGCCTAGTCATAGAAATTTCATTTATAGAGCTTGCAGGAAACCTGAAGTCTTGAATGTATTTCCCTTCACAATACTGCTGTGATGAAACACTGACAGCCCCGTTCATAAATGGAGCTGATAATATACGGATATGAAGTGGTTTGTAAAGATCCCACAAGAAATATAAAGCAGAGAAAGGAATAGGAACAATTTATTTAGGGCAGGACAGAGAAAGACTTGCAGGTTTGTTTTTTGTTATTGTTGTTGTTGATGATTGCATTGTTTTGGTTTTGTTTTGTTTTGTTTTGTTTTGTTTTGTTTTGGTTTGGTTTGGTTTGGTTTGGTTTGGTTTGGTTTGGTTTGGTTTGGTTTGGTTTTTTTGTTTGTTGTTGTTGTTGTTTAAGATATAATCTAGATATGTTAGCTCAGTGTTGTGCTTGAGTCAGGAAATGCAAATCCTCACCGTGGCTGAACACTCACTGAGATGAAGTCTGGACAACTTGACAAATAAACAGAGCAAACTGAGTCTGCGTGTTTGTATATCTCTAAAGCCTGAAGTCATATCTAGTGCAGTAACCCCTGTACCATCATCCTTTTCTGGTTTTAAACCACCTACCACAGCACTATGCTAGCCTGACAAATTTTGATTTTATTATCTGACAACAGAACAGCATTTTGGGAAGCTTTCTTCTCATCTAACTTCAGTTACCTTCGGTGTAGATCTAGTTGATCACATAGATAAAAGGTTTTCTTCAGGAATAATGTATTTAACCTGTTTTACAGATCTCTTCTGAGATAAATGAATTGCATCTAGCACTGTCTAATTCTTCTAGGGACAATCAGTGAAGATGGAGTTTTAATAGGAACTTCTGCAACATCCACAATTAGTGAGCTGAATTCCATCCACTGAAACAAGGCAGGTAGCCAGTTTCACCTTCCTCAACTAAACGTTGTCTCAGTGTGAGCACCTGATCATGTTACTAATTCAGCTCTGAGTTTGTTCCCTAATTAACAGGCTCTCATTCTATCTTGCTGAAAGGGGAATGTGATATTCTCTGGTGGGATCTTTGCTGCTGGACCTCCAAATGACAGGCAGATCTCATGCAAGCACGTAAGAACATCAACTGTTTTCTTAGTTGCCACTGAATGGCACCAGTTTTGTGGACAGAAGACAACCTTCTAGCCAGCCCCTGCTAGAATGGCTTTTTTTGTTGTTGTTGTTTGTTTGGTTTTTTTTTTTTTGTTTGTTTGTTTGTTTTTTTCCTTCCCAAGTGTCCTCTAAACCACTTTTATGCTCCCTTCTAATTCTTATACTGTTTAAAATGTGTGAGACATAGGAAACCTGGATGACGGCAGCTTTTGCTAAGACTCAGAACCACTGCTTGATTTTGAAGGATCCTCATCAAAGGAGTTAGAAATCAGCCCATCCCAGATTTAACCAGACCATGCCTTTGTTATTTGAATGAAATAATTACAATAAACAGGCAGGAGCCAGATTCTTATCACCCTGTGGACTACAACAACAACAACAACAACAACAACAACAACAACAAAAAGATGTCTCTCTATCTCAAAGAGTTTGATACTAGAGACAGCAGACAGGCAAGCAAAGTGTAAGATAATCATGAGAGAATAGCTATGCAGCCCTTGGACAGTGTGACTATTGCCATGTTTATTTATTTATCTATTGGCCTTGAAGTCAAAGAACAAGGATGATTTTAAATAGGATAAGAAGACAGACTTTTTTAAAAGAAGTCCCTAATAGTGGTGAATGCCATGTGAAGAAGTTGTAATACCTGAGATGGTAAAAGCTTGCTGACCAAGTGGGTCAAACTACTACCTAGATTGTACAGCCTGTTTTTGATGTGGATACTTAACCAGTACAAATGCCCCAGGACTAAGAGAAGACTGACCATAATCCATCTCTGAAATACCAGGAGTGGATCTTGAAATATCAGGATCAGGATGTATCAGCAAAGCGAAAGCATGGTGTATCAGAACAATGTATCAGTGAAGTGATACATATATAGTTGAAGCTAAATGTGATCCAGTTTCTCCATAAACCCAGCCAGGCACAATTGTAGAGATGTATGTGTTTTCTATTTGCCAGGGGAGCCATCCATATATTCCAGTGGGCTTGCCCATGACCTGTTTCTTCCTCACCCCAATTCAGCATCTTATCTGATTCAGTCACTTAGCCATAACATGAGACAGCAATTTCCCTACCTTTCCTGTCCTACTCAGAAAGTAACAGTTTTTAATTTCCTTCCCGAAATTCATTGTGTATTGCCTTGAATTGTCAGACCTCATGAGGTTTCTCAAAAAGATAAGCCATAGACAGACAAGGACTAGGGGACTACCTGCCTTCAGACATACTGACAGGGAGTCCTGGTCTGTAAATGTCCAACCATACCATTTTCCACTCTGATTATAAATATTGTATATTAGAGCTATAACCCAAGTGAGCTGTTTCTGACATTTTCATTATCTCTAGTGCTTTAAAATACGTTCAGATTTTGGGATCATTTCATGTTAGGCATTCAAGTCCAGCCCAAGTTAGGATCACGTTACCTAACTTTCATCATCCACATGTGGGGCGTGTTCTCTAAACTAGTCATTTAGTCATCTTTGATAGACATATAAGAAAACCCATGTCCGTGGCAGCTCAAGCATAATTTTTACAGATATCTGAAATAGTTGGGAACAACCCTCTGGAGGTGACATGTTTCCAGTGATTATGACAAGCCCACATAAAGAGTTTAGCTCAGATTCCTAGCTTTAAATGTTATAAAGCTCTTAGCAAGCACTTAGAGGTCATTATTGTATTCCAGGGGTGTCAAACACGTTTTCACCTGGGGCCACATCAGCCTTGCAGTTGCTTCAAAGGGCTGAATGTAATTTTAGGGCTGTATAAATGCAGGAGTAGTTACAGTCCTACAGTTCTAAAATTACATTTGGCCCTTTGAAGACAACCACAAGGCTGATGTGACTCCTGGCAAAAATGAGTTTTACATCCCTGATTGTACTCTATACACAATGCAGAGACTGTCCATGATTAAGAATCAACAATTACTCAAAACACTGTAAAAGGTGGATCTTTTCCCTCTCTGTTGAATTTTTTTCTCAGGACCAAACATCCAACCAACCTTGACTTATACAGGTACTGTTCTTTTGCATCCCTATGGCTCTCCCAGCTGCTGTATTAAGAGCAGCAGATCTCTGAGTGTTGCTTCTTTCTCCTGACACTTTAGTCTTGCTGCACAATGTTGCAAAGGTTTAGATTACCCCAAGCACATGAAAGGAAAATGCAATTGTGCTTGTGTATATGTGTGCATTACTATTCCTCCAAGGAATGCAAAGCTTTAATATTTTTGGATTAACTCATGATCAAACATTGATGAATCATTGTATTTTACTGAAAAGCACAATCCTTAAGTCAACCACCTAATCTAAGAGAAGAAATTAAACTCTAAACCAACATAAACACATTACAAGTCATTAGTGTAATTAAAAAGGAATGTATAATTAAAACATTTGTGTATTTTAGCTCAAATTCATCTGCGGTTGGAAATTTTAATGAACTGTTCATCAAAGAAATCTCTGGAGTCTGAGGATAAGTTTAGCATAACAAGAAATTGAATGTTTTCTTCTCTTCGGCATAGGAAAATCTGTTCCCACTGGCTTCGAAAACCAAGCTGTTATTGGCTCAAGCAAACTAATAATGATTCTAAATGGTTATGATCGCTTCAATGTTTTAAACTGATGTTATCTTTTTTATCCCTTAAGAATCATGTTTTTCATAATTACTTCTCTTTTGTCCTTTCCTTAAGACAAATGATTTTGTAATTAGTGATGAAGGAACCAGTGATCACTCCAAGACATCTGTCAAGTTGTCGTGAAGTATCTGTCCCTGTAGCTATATTTAAACTTTCTGTTTAATAGCTTCTTGCTTTATTTCACCATTACATCTCTGCGGTACCATAAGCAGGATACCCTAATGATCAAGTTCTATAAAACACAGAGCAATTAGATTATAAGACATATTGCTCCCATGGAAGTCCTTCCTTCTCATAACGTAACTCCCTCTCTTCCCTTTCCTTTACCATCCCCCAGCCACACACATTCACTTGCAGTATTCATTAGCTGTTATTAGACAAGATAACTGTGTCAACAGCTAGCCTGATGTTTGGCTGTATTTCTGTCTTTGAAAACTTCTTTCATACATCTTTTGCATATGCTTGATGGTCTGAAGAACAGCCTCATGAGTAAAATATCATAACTAATCTAATCAATGTGACTGGAATTTAGAAGATTTGCACTACAGTCCCAAGTCTACCTTTTTTTTTTTTTTTTTTTTTTTTTTTAAGAATGACCTCAGTCTTCTAGTGATACTCTATTTTCTTTCCTGGACATCCCCAGGGCATAGATTGTTCCATTTTGCATGTGTCAAGACCTATGGGAACCCATCTCTGGCAGGATTCTCCAAGGACTAGAGATCTATACAGAGAGATTCATAATATTACCGTAATGCACATCAAGGCAAAGCAAGGATATTATTGTGTATTGCAATATTTATTTCACCCTGGGGTATATTTTCACGTTCTGTATCCCTTAACATAAATCAGCTTGTTTTCTTCTTCCCCATTTTTAGACTCCAGAGTATTACTCTTTGTCTTAAAAATGGTACCTTTCCAGAAATTATTCTCTAATGAGGTATGAGAAAAATGCTTTTGAATATATCCAAATAAAACAGAGAGATTCTGTAACAGAAATATATTTTAAAATGAAAAAAAAAAATAATATTGTGTATACATAGTCACACCAAGAAGTTAGAAGCAGATAGATAGATGGATATATAAATCAATTGATTATTCAGAAAAGAAAACATTTTAGGCATGTAGGCACTTCTCTGCCATGATGAAAACAGATACACGAAATTGTAGACAGAGTGCTACTTTGCATACTGTTCAACCAAAATGAAATCAATGTTTCAAAGCACAACTTTTTTTCTCTCTGTTACTCTTTGGACCTCTGAATACCAAGCTAGAAAGTATACCATTTTACAGTTCTTTGTTGTATATATTCAGATTTATGTATTTTAGTGCCTTTTTGTACTTCATCCATTCAGGACATTAAATTAATGGAAGTAAGGGAAAAGAAAGTCTGAATGATTCAACTAACTGGTAAGACAACATGGATCATTTTACATCTGAACAGCTGATTCAAAGTGATGTGAGATGAACAGGTATTGAGTTATTTAGCTATTGGATATTGTGACCCAGTCAATGAAAGGAACTGCACCTATTAATGCAAAGACTATTTGGGCCAGTGGATGGGATGGAGAAGGAAGATGCATTTACCATACTTGTTCACTAATTAACAGGATTGTATACAAAACATGAGCAGCACTCTGGGTTGTCTTGTTCCACCAAAATTTGTCTCCTCTATGGAAGCATTATTAGTTAAATCCTCTGGCTTGTTTCATGCAGCAGATCAGGCAAGTTGAATGCAATGGTTCCTTCAGACCTTAAATCTACAGAGCGAGTTTCAAAGTCACAAATGGAAATGAGACACTCAACCCCCATTCACGGTCAAGGAGAACAGGGCACCTCTCTCCTCTTTGTCTTTGAAAATCTCCTGCTATAATCTGTGAAGTTTTATCTATCACCAGCTAAATTTCCATAACCTTTAGCAACAAAACGCACAGCCCCTCTGGGTGAACAAACTGTGTAAGCAATTTTTTCAACTTTATTTTCAAGCTTCCTTGATGGATCCATTAGTTACTTTCCTGATGTTGGTTATTTACACAGAGATCAAACACAGGCTTTATTGCACAAAAAGAAAGGGGATGGGAGGAGGGAGGGAGGGAATCTAGTGATAATCAAGACAAAAGCTTCATGATGAAAGAGCCACACTCTTTGGAAACATGAGCTCTTAGCCACAGCAAATCCTTTTTTCTTGTCTGGGAAGGTATACACACATGCATACACAGACACATGTGCACACTTAAACACATGCACAAAATGATACTTGCTAAAGTGTTTTGTACACTGATGCAATCAGTCACACAGCAAAAACTGTCATCATCGATATTTTCAAGATTTCTCCAGGGAATTCAGGCTGTGTGAGAGATGTATGTTTTTCATTAGGGTTTACACCAGCATTTGGTGTAATTAATCCTAATGTTTCAATCTGTACATAATAGGCTTATTCAGAAGAATAAAGTACTGCAGAGCAATTGAAAGAAAATCCCTGGAAGAAGCCGATGTTCATTTTACATGAACGAAGGATATATAGTTCCTTTTATGGTCATAGGTTTCACTTTTCTTTTTCATAATTTTATTCCCACAATTTTAATGTATAAGAAAGATCCAAAAGATACAAAGGCCTGACTGTTCTAGGGCCCATACAGAAACAACATCTGAGACATTCCTTGCTCAAGAAACTACAATGTGCGTAGACAAATAGTGCAGTAAGTAACAGAGCTGGTTGAGTTACTAACACTTTGCCACCATGGAAGTCTCAGGAAGAGGACTAGGACTAGGACATACATTTTTTTTTTTTTTCAGAAGATGTCTTTCCTTTGGTTTCCACAGCCAGTATAGACAATACAGCTGTAAGCATATTTGCTGAGGTGGTGTAATCTTGCACCTTAGACATTGTGGACATCGTTGTGAATCACAAAACCCATCTGGGAACATATTCTTGAGAGACTAATGTGAACTGCAGGCTGCTGTGCCTGTGTTTCTATCACTATCTGAGCTAGCTGGATTGAAGACAACCCAGTCATACCTTTTTAGAAATAACATCTTCAGACTGAAGGATCATTTTAGTCTATCAGACTTACAGGACATTTCCTCTCCAGCAACAAAACCCTGCTGGAATATGCAAAATCCTTAAAGTTTAGAATCTGATATAAAGTCCCTATCTGCTGTCCAAACATTATCAGTGAAGGAAAGAAAAAAAGAGTCAAAATCTGTCACATGATTAAAATACTGCTATATGTAAGATAATGAAGGTGCTACTTCAAGGGCAGTCAGAAAAACTTTCATTTCTGCAAACTGAGTAGGGGCCTCTGTTTTCTTCAGTTTGTCATTCAAAGAAAGTACAGGGAGATTTCCTGTTTTTCTGCATGCTCATTTAAATATGAATAAAGAGAAGTGGTTTTGCTGCTTCATTATAGGGCAGGGTGTATCCCAAGGTATAGATGTGGAAAGAGAAAACAAAATATGGCTAAGAAAAAATAAAAAGACAACATTTTACCTTTTTTTAAATCTCAGCATCAACAGCAGGATTTACAGACCTTAATACAGCATGGATTTGACCATAAAAAAGCTGAAGGCCTATACCAGAGACTTATTTGTTTGTTTATTTATTTATTTATTTGCATAATCAGCTTCAGCAAGATCCAAAGACATACCTTTTCACAAAATCAACATTTTTAGTGAAAAAAATATAACTGACATTCAATTTGTTGATGTAATTCAAGCTAGGAAAGGTTTTCTCTACTGAACTTCATTTTGCTAACTAACAACGAAAAGTAAAACAAGAATTTTTTTGCTGTTGTTGTAATTGTGGATTATCTCGTAGGATCAAAACCTTTTCTTCCAGTTTAAGTAAAAAATAAAAGAAAATGACAAAAACAAATAGAAGAAAGAAACAGAACCTTGTTGGTTTCTTGGCTTTTGTGTTAATTAGGGTCACTTTCATCATCTTTACAAGCAGAGTTTTCTTGGTTTGGGTTTTTGATTTTTTTTTTCTTTTTCTTTTCTTCCTGTTCTCTGGTATGAAACAGACTATAGTAATGCTTCAACCAATCCCCAAAGGTCTTTACAGATAATTTCCAGTTGCATTACTGATTTATTTTTGCCTTGACCAGATGGCTTCAAGTTCATGTGACTGTAAGGGAGTGCTTTTGATTACCCTGTTTATCTTTCCCAGTGCTCAATTTAAGGGTCAAACCTTGTGTAACACATTTGCCAAATAAACTATTCAGTGCTTCTGCCTTTTGGACACCATACTTCTGACATATGTTCTGTGCCTCATTAAACACAAAAGTTATTAGATTTAATAAATGTTTTTACAAACTCTTTTTGTAACAGAAGATCTAAGTTTCGATTTTATTTATTTTATTCACATGTGACTAGTGTATTGCTTTGACTTTATCACCTGGAATAATAGGTGAAATTGAAAGAGAACATCCTGAAAGTGACAGAGGAAGGAAAAGCAGAAAGGCAGAAGCTAGGAAAGCTAGGATGTTTTTTGTTCTTCTTTTTTTTTTTTTTTCTTCCCTTGATATAGGTTATAAATGAAAAGATGAGCAGAATGTTTTTAATGAAACCAATAAAAATGCAAAGGAAGATTTAATGTTTAAAGTAACGATAAATCAAAAGTGACAACTGAAATGCAATATTGCACCATGAGATTGAGGAAATAAATTCATCCATAGGGCAGATGTGCCTGCTGTTAAAAAAAAAAAAAAAAAAAGAAAGAGAGAGAGAAAGAGACAGAGCAATAGAAAAAAATAAAAAAAAGACAAAAAGAGGTTTCACCATTACTGCAATAAAATAAGTCTTATAAAATAAAAATAAACTATAAATGCAGCACTGTGAGTAGAATAGAAATGGTTCAGCCACATCCATGTGGAAGTACACACAGATGTATATTCACATGTAATCATACACACGCATGTGATGGGAAAAAAATATCTAAAGGTGCTTGAGTTCAAAAAAGTTAAGAATAAAAAGGTTCATAAACATAGCAATAACTTATTTCTAATATTTTTGTGGATAGTAGGATGAGTAATTTCACAAGACAAATAGCGTCTGTGTCCTACTGCCTGGGCTGAAACCTTCAAAATGAAAATTAATTACTTGGAGGAAAGCTTGTCTTGTAATAGCATTTGCCTGGGATTAGGACCCCTGTGATCTGAATCCCAGCTCTGTCATATCCATAGTGTGTGACCTTGCAGGATCTGCTCTGACCTAGATTTTTCCTAGCTAATTAACTGAGGTGCCTAAGTTGGGAGAAAGCCAGGGCTGATTCTCTTTCTAGTCAATGGATAGAAACAGGTACCTTCCATAATCAGTTCAGATTCTATATGGACTAAATTGCATTTCAGAACTTCCTATATTTTCTAATGACCAGGGAGGAATTCTAGAGCTGACACATGCTGGAGTTGGCAAGAATTAATGCTGATCTTTGGATATATCCCTGACACAATTATTGAGGCTGAACTGGACTTTGGTCAATAAAACAAGATGATCTGGGGGCTTTGGAAAGAGGACAGTTGCTTTTGCTGTGTGAGTTTCCTTTTACCTAACTTCTTTTACTTAAATTAGGAATAGTGATGCAGTAATTGTGATGGCTAGCACCCGAGGTTAACAAACCACTTTTCCTGAGTATCCCATACAAGTCTTTGCAAATTATGATTGTCATGATGCACCTTTAAAAAATATATTTCACCGCTGTTAAACTCTAATATGTCATTCTAGTCCTTTCCAAAAACGGATTGTAAGGTGTGTTCTTCTCCCTTTGAATTCATAAAAGAAATTGAGAGGTCAGACTTCAGTGGGTCTACTTTCACCATCCATTAAGAAATTTTAATTCTGACAAAAAAACCTCAGCTGGACTTTGGGCATCAGTTTAAGAAGACTGAGATTCCTAGATGCAAAAATTTCTGCTCGTGGACCTCTTTGATGTGCAGAAATGTGTGGGAAGGAGATCTGGAGACAACCATTAGATACATTGAAATTGTGATTGTGTACCAGTGTTTGCATGTGTGTGTGTGTGTGTAAAGTTTCTACAAGCTTAAAAGTGTGTAAAGGAATTAGATCATGAGGGGTGGAAAGAAAGAAAAATAAGGACACAGAGGGTGCAGAAAGAAAGAAAGAAGGAAGGAAGAAAAAATATTGCAGTATATCTGGCCTTTTATTTTTCAATAACCTTCTACGTCTTTTCTATTTTCACTTCATAACTGTTCCTCCTTTTTTATTTATTTTTTTTCTTTTTTTTTTTTTTCTTTTTCTTCCTTCATTATTTTAATGGTGACATCCTTGCTCTGATGTGTCAATGGTTGTGGAAAATCCTGTGAAGCAAGGGCTTAATGAAATGGCAGCTGGAACAGAGGGATAAAGTTCCTTTGGAGCAGCTTCAAAAGGGAGAGAGGGGAGAGAGTGAGCAGCGTTAGCAATCAGAACAATGGTGTAGGGATGCTCATACACAGGCCAGGCACATCCAGCTGGCTATTTAGACTCGGTGCCCTAATGAGGCATGAAGCAAAATGGGTAAGTACACAGTAGGGGAGAGGAATAGGAAGGAAGATACAAATTTTTTTTTTTAAAAAAGGAAGAGAGCATTCTTATATTTCACAACAAATGATTTAGATATTAAACATGATGCCAAAAGAAAAAAAGACTAGTCTATTATAAATCATGTGTATTTTTTTGGTCAAAATCTCATGAATCCTAAATTTAGTCCCTTCCCTTCCCTTCCCTTCCCTTCCCTTCCCTTCCCTTCCCTTCCCTTCCCTTCCCTTCCCTTCCCTTCCCTTCCCTTCCCTTCCCTTCCCTTCCCTTCCCTTCCCTTCCCTTCCCTTTCATTCTTTTTTTAAGGTTTGATAGTATTTTCTGTTTCTTTTTTCTCAGTTTTGTGCATTTTTGTTGTTTTGTTTTTCTTGTTATGTTACTATTATTATTATTATTATTACTACTACTACTACTATTATTATTGTTATTGTTATTGTTGTTATTGTTATTATTACTTATTCTTGTATTTAAATCTAAATTGTGGAAATATTACTGAATAAATTAACTCCAAAAGTGTACAAATTACATTAAGAGATATAAATGGTCTGAGCTATATTAGGAAAAAAAGAACAGAAAAAACTCATTTATGTCAGTCCAGCTGTGAGGATGTCACGGAGAAAAAATAAAAACAGAAATAGGGTTACAGTTATACAACTAGACAGAAACCTCAAACTTCTACGATGCTGTAGGCAATGATTTCAATCACAGATGATCATTCTGTGCTAAATATTACACCTACACCACCAAAGCTTTGATCACCACCACTTGAGTTAACTGTGATAATGGGGAACAATAATAGACAGTAGTTGAGTAGTCATAGTCATTAAAGTATGGTCCTAATATGCACCTCACAAAGCCACTCAGTGTACAGAATTATTTGCAAGATATTTCTGAAACCTCATAAAATATTTTTATTCCAAGGTTTATTAACAATGTGTCCAGAAATCTCCAAGGTTTCAGCTATATTACATCTATAAATGAATCTGGGGAGCCAATTAAATGATGTTATCATAGCAAGATTACAATATTGTAATAAGTTGCAGTCCTTCTGACACATTGCTCTTATTGGTCTACAACCTGGAATGACATGCTAGGATCCAAACAGAGGATAGATGTTATCTGTGTTGCAGAACAGTTAACTTATTTCTTGAGTACTTGGCAATACAATTAAAGGAATATGGGCAGGGAAGCTTTATAGCAGTCTTGGTTTAGACTGCAATGGCTGAGCTTTAAAATCATTACATCACCAAGTCTGACAAGAGACTTGAGTTATCAAGATAAATCACTCATTTCCAATTCCATTAAGAACAAGCATGAGCTTGTCTTCAAGCTTATTTATTCCTAATGTTATCATTGCCTGTACACGTGCTTGGGCACAGACCAGATATGAGCTACCAAGGCACAGACTAAGTGTGAGATATCACCCCTGTGGTGGAGGGGCACAGACTTGTGTGGTGCTTTATCTGTCATTCAAATGCCCCGTCTTTCTGGCAAGCATGGATTAAGCCAAATCCCAGATGACCTGCAGATATTTCCAGGTTTGTTTTTACTGCTTACAGCAAAGACATTCTCCACTGGAATTACCTGTTTTTATTGTATCTACAAAGTAGATGCATAATGCAAGCTAGCTGAGTAAGCTCCATGGTTAGCAGAAAGGGAAAAGAGGTTGACCCTTCTAATTTGCTGTACATACGATCTATTTAAACATCATCTTAAGGATGGATGTGGTATATAAGTGCTTATTTCCCTTCATTGCTTTCAATGAGAACAAAGGGTAACTAACTCAAATGTCAATGTCTATGCTTTAAGTGTTTACATTTCATTTGAAGAACCCTGACCCTTATGCCACTTCTGATAGCATTTGTCTTCTGCTTTTTGTGTGCTCAAATGCTTAGACCTGGCCCTAACAAGAAGAGATTTATTTGCTTCCAATTCTTTTGGGGGCCAAAAAGTTTAGCTGCTCACTGTTTCTGTCTGTGTCTTGCTGAGAGATGGCATTTCTTTTATGGATCTGTGTAATGTCTGGAATTGAAATTTATTTGAAGGCTTCTTTTCTTTAGTTCTTTCTTCTCCGCTCTCTCCAAGTCTTACTTTTCTTGCCTTCCTTTCATGGACAAAGGTAAGCGTGAATCTATCCTTGTCATGCACGACAAGATTTCATTTTTTACTCTGCAGGTGGCAAGTATGGAGGTCAAAATGATGATGCAGATCTTCTTCACCTCAGTCAGGAGCAGGCTGTCTGCAATCCAGACATTCGACATTTCTTTCTTCATACTTATATTCTGAGCAAATGCTGTATTAGCGGAAAGAATCAGAAGGACAAAAGAAAGTATAGATTATTTCTCTTCCAGTGACTCTGGACAATGTCGATGGACAACTTTTTGTGCTGGACTACTCACACATGGTTAAAGTAAATATAGATACTACTTACAGCTGTTAACAGTATTTATTTACATATAGAGTGTATATAAAAAGAAGCCTATAGAAGAGGTAGGTATTGTCAAGTGATATAAAGCAGAAAGATTGCATTTAAGAACCTGCAACAAACTTATTCTGTTCTAGAAGGCTTTTATCAATTTCATAGTTTGAAAGATGAAGTTATGATCAGGGTGTTGGTGATTCAGATACTTTTAGTCTTTGAAATGCAACAATTCTCTGGCAGCTTTTCTTCATGCACATATACAACAGGAATGCTAATCTAAATGGACTGAAAACTAGTTGTAGGGAAAAAAAATGCCTGATGTATGTTTTAGAGACTCTGCCCTGTTTGTGCAAATGCTGACAAAAGGAGAGAGGACTCCAACAATTTTCCGGGCCTGGATTCATTGTAGCTGCTTTTTGGAAGCCTGTGGTCTACATTGCTCCTGGAAATACTTTTATTTTGGTACTGATGGTGGCTGGAGCTTAAGGCAACTGTCATCCTTATTTCAGCATTTTGGGTTAGCACTTGAAAACTAAGGAAAAGAAACTAGCTTGCACTGAGATCTATGTGGAGTTTGAGTGAGATACAAGAGGTTAATTCGAGCCACAAGGCCAAGCTACCTTGCTGTTTCCATGCTGAAAACAAAAACAAAACAAAACCAAACAAACAAAAAAAAATCATCTCTGTAGGAGATGAAAACAAATTAGGCACTCATTCTCTTAGTTTTCCAATTTAACAGCCAGACTGGATAAAAAACACCTGGTTACTTGTAGCTCTAGTTCTTACTCACACTAAGAAATTACTAACAAATAGTACGAATGCTGGCTGTTTGTGCCAGTTGGATTCAGTGCCAGAAAAAGGATTTTTGGCACATTCAGCTGCTATCATAAACGTAGTGTCAGTTGATCATTTAGAGCTCTCCCATGCCATGAGTCAGAAGTTTGTATGATATATTTCCACGTTCCACTACAAAACAAAGACACACCATAACTGAAAAGCACACAGCTCTTCTCCTATTTCTTCAAGGGAAAAACAAACAAACAAACAAACAAACAAACAAACAAATAACACACCTATTACTGAGACTGTGCAGGCTGCTTACTTTTTCTCATTGTCTTGCAGACCTTTTAAGAGGTAAATGTAAATTCAAGATTCTATTCAATGCCCAGACCCATGGTTATGAAGAAGAGCAGCAGTGCTTAAAATTCTGACTGTATCAGTCTTGGAAGGTCTTACAAACCCCTGTAGACCTATTATCTTCAAGGTTATATGTATCTTGGTTAATCTTGGTCTTTAAATTAAGGATAACTGACTCCTGCTTTCAGACCATTCATATCTGCAGATACCTGGAACCTGAGATTGACACATACAAGAGTACGTCAAGGCAAAATTAAGAGACATGGGCAGATGGCAAAGAGCATGAGGATAGAGGAAGCAAAGAAATTGAAGTAAAAATCAGAAAAAAACCTCATCCTTTCATTAACAGTGGAGCAACTCTGTCATTGTTACTTTAGAAGAAGAAGTCAATGTGAAAGCATGTTGTTCTTAAAGCTCTCTGTAGTAATTGATAAACTTGGTGCATTTCATCTGAGTTTTTCCTAATCAAACTTAATCCACTAGCTCAGTGTTTTCATCCACCATGAGGGAGACTGGAGGGTCTGGATTTGTGAAATGAGTTTGTAAGAGTAAAGTAATATATTTGAAAGTCTGTGGATCAATTTATATAGAGAGAAATTGTATGAGAGACAAATCTTCTGCAGAACATCACCTTTCATTGATTCACCCTATTCTCTTCTTTGTCCCTCATGTCCCTAAAAGATAAAAATTTCCTCTTCAGCTGAAAAGCAACTCTAAGCTCTCCTTACCACTAACTTCCTGCAGCAGAACAGAGGGAGAAAGTCACCATGAAAAGGGCTAAAGGCTAAGCATTACCATGCATTGCTACCTTGCTCTTGATGTCCCCTTCCATCCATGGCATGCAAAAGCTGAGCTGAATATATGAAAATAATGATGTGAGATTCAGTGTGATATTCCGTATCAGCTCCTGAACACTGGGAATGGGCAGAGGTAGAGTTTAGTTCTATCTTACCCCCATTTCCTCTCAGCTTCACAAAACTTGGGTAGCTATTCAATGTCTGTGAGGGATTTCACCGGCAGCATGTAAGACTTTTGGTCTACACTTAGCTGTGCACTTCTCAGACTGCCACTAATATTTAATTTATCTCTTTAAAATACTGATGATATTGTGAAACTAACAATAGATCTGTCACATGGAGAAGCTCTGTATTGCATGTTAAATGGAAATGTTGTCTGAAGAAACTTAAAGAGCACATGAGAAACTACTGTTTAATAAAATCTTACATCACTTTAAAAAATGTATTTTTAAAAATGCCAAACCACACAACCAACCAAAACACACTCCAAAATCTCAGAGGAGTGCAGTATATTTCTGATAAATTGCTGTGAGTTTTTATGTAGAATTTCCATATTGCATTTCACGCAAAACTTACAGGTTTTGCCCTATCTAATTGTATGACTCATAAAGTAGTTATTTTCATAGAATCATAGAATGGTTTGGGTTGGAAGGGACTTTAAAGATCATATAGTCTAACCGCCTTGCCATAAGCAGGGACATCTTTTATTAGATTTGTTTCCTTAAAGCCCTATCTGACCTGATTTTAAACACTTACAGTGGTGAGGCATCCACAGCTTCTCTGGGCAGCCCGTTCCCGTGCCTCAACACATCATAATAAAAAAAAAAAAAAAAAAAAAGGAAGAGTCTTCCTTATGACCAATACAAATCTACAACCTTTCAGACTAAAACTGTTGTCCTTTGTCCTCTTTCTGCATGCCTTGGTAAAAAATGTCTCTGTCTGTAAGCCTCCTTTTATATATTGAAAGGTTATAAAAAGGTCTCCTCAGGCATTTCTCCAGATTGACAAAAAGCCTTCATCCTTTCTTTATAGGAGAGGTGTTCTAGACCTCTGGTCATTTTCATAGCTTTCCTCTGGACACACCCTAACAAGACTTTCTTTTATGGAGAACCCCTGAACTGGGCCAAGTACTCCAGGTGGAGTCTCACGAGAACAGAATACAGAAGAACCACCTCCCTTGACCTGCTGCCCATGATTCTTTTAATGCATCCCAGGATATGACTGGTTTTCCAGGCTGCAAGGGTACATCCCTGGCTCATATCCAGTTTTTCATCCACCATTATCCATAAGTCCTTCTCCACAAGGTTGCTTTCAATCAATTAATCCCTCAATTTGTATTATGTTGGGGATTGCCCCAACCCAGGTGCAGGACATGGTAGTTGACCTTGTTGAACATCGTGAGGCTCACATGGACCAACCGCTAAGCCTGTTAAGGTCCCTCTGAATGGTTTCATTTCAGTCAAGTGAATCAACTGCACCACTCAGCTTGGCCTCAGAAGCAAACTTGCTGAGGGTACACTAAATCCCACTGTCTATGTTATTGATCAAGATGTTAAATAGTATGGGTGCCAGTACAGACCCTTTCGTTTTCTCTGAACAGCGTCTGCATGTATGTATGTGCTCACGTGTGGCCACATGTATTTGTGTGTATCCTACCACTTCACTTCTGTGAAAAGACTGAAGAAAACACTGGAATTATGAGAAGGATGTTTGCTAGAAATGATAAATAAATAATTTCTGTTGTCTTAGTACTTTCAGAGAATGAGTTCACGCATGGAGGAGAAAAGCATCAAGACCTTGCTGTCCCATCCCACATCAGCTGGGGTGACGGCAAAGGTTAACTTTTGGAATACTCTACATGGTAACACAAAGTGACAATAATCACCTGAGAGGTTCAGTTAAACCACAAATTTACTGAAAACTCTACTCCGTAGATTTACAACAAGTAGTAGCTTGGCAAAAGTTGATAACTGTATCATAGAACTTAACAAGACTTCAACAGCAAAACTTGCAATATATTACTCTTATGTGCACAGAATAAAGCTAGAAAGAGAGAAAGAGAGAGGGGAAAATAAGAGAAATAGGTTAAGATATCAGAAGAAAGGTAAGGTCTCACCATTCCTTAATTCTTTGTAGCTGTTCTAGTGGTGGATGCAAAACTTCCTTAATGCCACGCAGCACACACACACACACACACAAACACAAAATAGACAGACTGAAATGTACCCCAAGAGAGGAAGTTTTATAACCTAGTCCACTTGCGTGAAACATAGTAGAGGGGAGGCTTGCCTCCTCTCTCTGCTCACTTTTCGTGATAATTAAGAAGATTGTTCCAAAAATGAGTCGGTGGTCAAAAAATTAGAGGGATGATCACAGTGATGACCAGAAATGAGTTGGTTTTGTCGGTGAGGGGTAGCTGGTGGGTCATGATTTCTTCTAGCAGTTGATTGTCCACTAGATGACCTATCTTGTTCATCCCAATTAGGACTGAGGCTTTGACAGCAATACTGTTGTCTTTATCTTAAAAATGTATGCCTTCGTTTCACAGAGACCTTGAAAGAGAAAAAATAGATCATCTGTCTCCACAGCCACCTATCTTTTCGTGTTCAAAGCTGAAAAAAACAGATATTTAAGGCATAACGTACACCGTTAATGAGTCCTTTTCTTTGCAAAGGATGGTGGTGGGGTGCTAGAAGGCTGTCACACTTGTAGCTGTTCCTATTTCTCCAAACTTGTTTGGCAACCTTTGTGTGGGTTGAATACTTTTTGCGGTTCTACAAACTATGCCATATGACTTAAATGAGGGAAGAGGTGAGGAAGAACAGCGAGAAGAGTATGTGAGCAGTAGGCTGAGGAAGAATGAAGTACAGTGGAGGAAAGAAGGAAAGCCAATGCGAGTGCTGGCTCTGTATACCAGCTCAACAGCTGTAACATGCTAGCAGTGACTGCATATTTGCACTTCTTCAAGGCACTATGGTTTTAGAAAGACAAAATTAACAGAGTTAGAAGACAAGATTTGTCTTAAGCTTCAGCTGCATAGCTTGACAAGTCAGGCAATTATGAGTTTGTCTTACAGTATAAACCTGATATTTTTCCCAAAAGGAAAAGAAAAAGAGAGAGCCAACCCCACAAAAACATGTTTCTCTAAAAAGGACCACATTTAGCTATCTCTTTTCCATAAACAGACTATTAAAACAAACATTTTAAGCCTAAAGGCTTCATTTAAAAACTGATTTTAAAAAAATAAAGAAATCTTAAGCATGTACAGTAGTCAGATTATTTTGAAAAAGTAATTGTTGTTATTATTGTTAGCACAACTAAGAATTAGGTAACAATTATTCCAGATGTCATAAACTGACATAAGGAAAACAGATTACCTCAATCTTAAATTGCAGAAAGAAATAATCTGAAAGCATGTACTTTAGATGCTATTCCGTCAGTCTCACCAAGAGTTTGGACAGGCACTGCTCTCAGGGGGTCTGAGATCTCACTCTGTATCCCCAAAGTCAGCAACAAACACATCAGTGGAACAAATTTCAAAAAATTCACAGTGCTGACATACATATAATGCACATCATGTTTTTGAAATTAGAACTGTAGACAGGTTGATAGTTGATGCCTTATTTGTTTGCTTTACACAAGTTGATAGTTGATGCCTTATTTGTTTGCTTTACACAAATCTTTTAATGTTTTATTCTTTAAACATCAAGGACAAGAAAAATCCCCGGAAAAAAAAAAAAATATTGTGAAAGTTGGAATTTAAGCAGGTTTAAGTAAAAAAAAACCTCCAGAATTTAGAACGCCATAATTAAATTACTAATTTATACAAACAATACTTCTTACATGACTATGTGCTCTTTTTATGCATAATTTTTGCTTATTTAGTTGTCATTACTTTCGACATCACCAAAATGGGAACACAGAGCAGAAGCATCCTCCTGAGTAAAGAAATCCAGTCTTCTGCCCCTATAAACACCATACAGTAAAATTATATGCATAAATTTAATAATTTCCTCACTGAAATAGGCTGTTTCACCCCACCACCCTCACTAGAAGGCTCTTCTGAAAACACACAGCTGTAGCAATTTGTAACCTTCTACATTTTCTTTTCAACTTAAATTTGCTCATGGCCCACATATCTTATTTATTCTTATGCCAGCACGGGCATTAGCTTAAATAGCTTATGTATCTCCTTTGTGAATTCTTCATTTATTTATAGACAGCAACCATATCCTTCTAAGTCTTCATTTTTCTTGGGTAAACAAACCTTGTTTTCTTATGTCATCTCCTATGACAGGCTTTCCATTGTTTTGATCACTGTAATAGACCAGCTCCACACATGGGCCAGCTTTTCATTCAAGTTCCGGATCTCCTCAGTCCAGCTAGCTTCCCCTCATTCATTAGAAACTGTTTTTTAGAAACTGAGATCCTTTGTTATCGACTCAGTTTATTTAACTCCTTATTTAACTTCAGTTAAAGCAGCTTGCACTCAGATGATCCAAGTTTTATTTATTTTTTCATCAGTACATTTATAATACTCTAATTTCTTATAAAATAAATATCTTTACACCTTCTCCAAAGAGGCACAACAAGGAAAATCTCAGGACAGTCTGAATATAGCTGTCACAAAGCAGAATGAAGCTAAACATTATTATCTTAATGAGGTGACATTTCAGTCACTAAGATAAATCATTTTTGATCCACAGTTATTTATACGTGATGAACCCAATCACCTGCACCAGTTTTTCCCAAGATGTTGGTAAATTGGTTTTAGAAGTTGAAGAGAGTTATAAACCTGAAACAGTGTCTGAAAATAACTAGACAGTAATATACAGTTGTGCAAATATATTAATTGGCATAAGAATAAAAGATGTGATTTTGATCCCTGAGCTTTGAAGTGTCAAGGGTCTCGTACAAAATAGTATCCTGTAAAATCAACCTTGCTGGCAATAGAAGGAGCTCAACATTTAGCACAGGTGATCAGTACCTTCCCAAATTAAGTCTTTCTAATACAAACACTAAATTATCCCTTTTCCTGTTGCCATTTTTTCACCACTTCCATATCCCAAGATGTAAAATCCAAACATAAAATTATTCCAGCAAATTATTGTATTTGTGCTTCCAAAATCCAAACAATGCTTAACTGCTTAAGTGCAACGTGCATAGACGTAAGTAACTAAAATAACAAGTAACACACTGTTTAAATATTTATGGACTAGAATTTGAAAAATGAAACATCTGGGGTTCTTTCTCTTTTTTTTTTCCTCTTTGACACTACTTTACCAAAAGAAAAAGTACACACAACAAGAAGCAAAAGCTCAGACACTTTTCTGTTTAAATATAAATGTTCACTTTCCAAAGAACAAGAAAATGCAAGAAAGAGTGAGGGGCATTGACACCCTCAGGGAAAATTTCATCTCGAGAGAACTGACCTTTCAGAGAAAGCAAATTAAATTATCTTTCTCATCTTTTACTAGTGCTGTGACATCATTAAAATTCACGTTACATACCAGCATGCTTTGTTTTGTATTCATAACCTTAAACCAAAATTAATCAGATGTCACATAGAGTTAACATATTTGTTAATGGTGCCCAAGTTAAATATGCATTGTCTCAAGATAACTATCTTTTTTGCAAAATAATACAAATGTTGAAAGGCAAAGTCTTCCTCAGTTTGTATAAGTCTTTGTAAAATTTGTCCAGAATATTTTGGGTTGGAGATGAAAGGCTTCCTGGATGAAGAAAAACAGCAAGTGTCTTACAAAGTGTTTAAGAAATAGTGCCCTCTGAAGAAATAAAGTATTATCATTTTGTGTAATACTTGGAGGAAAGAAAGGATGAGAATAGTAACCTCTGAAGGACCTGCTGCTCTTTTTATCAGGGGTCCATTCTGTCTCTGCTTGGCTTACCAAATGCCCTGCTCTCCTATGGGCAGCTGTTACTGCGATATTTGACATAGAAAATCTCAGAAAAGGTCACTTAGTATGTAACCCCTTTATTCAGGAGCTCAGTTTAGACCTTGGATTTCCAGAAGAGTTGGAGACTGACATTGGTGAAACAATCCTACTACTTTGAGTGTGTGGGCTGTTCATGTAGGCCATGGAAAAAAATTGAACGTTATGAGGACAAGTGGTGAACTCTACATGCACATTCAGGGGAAAAAATACAAAGGGGGAAAGAACAAGAAAAGAAAAATCAGTCCCCTTTCAATAAAAAGAAAACAAAACAAACCCACACCACACCAAAAAAAAAATCTTTAGGAATTACAGTTGTTTTTTTTTCAGTTCCAGTTTGTTTTGTTTATTTTTTTGTTTTGTTTTGTTTTGTTTTGTTTGTTTGTTTTTAAGAAAAGGAAAAATAAGAAAAGAAAAAAATGAAAAAGGAAAACAAAAAAGAAAAAATAAAAGAGAAAAGAGAAAAACTGAAAAA
This sequence comes from Columba livia, assembly GCF_036013475.1. NCBI lineage: Eukaryota > Metazoa > Chordata > Aves > Columbiformes > Columbidae > Columba > Columba livia. The sequence goes on along the minus strand of NC_088642.1, from coordinate 7,178,373 downwards.
GAAAAAAAGGAAAAAGAAAAAAGAAAAAAGAAAAATAATAAAAAAAGAAAAAATAGAAAAGGAAAAAGAAAAAAGAAAAAAAGGAAAAAGAAAAAAAAAATATTTGGTTTTGGGTTTGGACATGTATGTATACGTGAGAGAAAGAAAAAGATAAAGACACAGACAGAAGAGAGAGAACATACTATGTGGTTAAGGGAGGGTGCTGCTATCATATGTGAGCCTTTCAACCTCTAAGTTTTGTGAAAATTATTTTGTATGTCCATATAGCACGCTAGTAAAAGTATAACAACACCATAGAGAAAAGATATATCACCATGGAGAAATAAAGAAAAGGAGATCTTAAGAGATTTCCCCAGAGTAATAAAACATGTCAACAAAGAGCTCAGAACTGGGTTAATGCACCTACATCTCCTGATGCATTTCTTTATAATGTTACATACAGGAAAGTAATCCTCACAATACAGACATGACTTCTCCTGGAACAAGATATTTATTTGTATTTGTAAAATGGTCTGTACCTGCCCACATAAAACAAATATCTTCTTTTTTTTTCTTTTTTTTTAATCTGAAGTAAGAAATAATATGTGGAATATGTCTCACTGATTTTGAATATTTTTTTTTTTCAAACATAATAAGTTCAAACATTAGGTTCTTCAATTTACATGTTTTGGGTTGTGTTAAGACTCAGCTTTTTGCCTTTGTATATCTGCACAAGTCCTTCAGTTTCAATGTGAATAAATATGTTCCTGTGGTAATAATAAATATAATTTCAAAACCCTGTACAACATGAGAAGACATTCAAAACCATGTTTTTTCTGAAAAACTGGAGATAGAGAACCTGTTTTTTGGTATGTTCTGAATATCCTTTGAAAATCAAAGTGTTTGAATGTGTCACAAAAAGATGCACTTCCCCAAATCATATCTCTTTTAGTAGTCATTGTCAGTGATTTCAAATAATATCGGGAAACTAGGGTACAGGAATAAAACTGAGGAAGAAGGGTTAGACTGATAAGCTAGTCAGGCTATATTCAGATCCAAGAAAAAAGAAATCATACAATATTTTACAATTTGTAGATGCCTGGCAGACATGGAAGAGTTATACAACACGTGGAGGGTCTTTGTCAAGAACAAGTCATTTGATTTCCTTCTATGCTAGTGCAATGAGTTCAGTGAAAAGAGAAGTGCCAGGAAAGAATCAATAGCTGATGAGCAGTACAGTTCAGGTATCTCTACTCTTGTTCATCATGTTTTGCCTCTTGGCCTGTCCCTGGATAATGCTGAGAAGATTTTGGTATCTTTGTTCTCTTCTATCAGACATTCATACATACAGATAAGATCCCCCATGAGGCTTCTGCAAGCTGAACAGTCCCAGTTCTGTTGTCTTCTCCCAGAATGGCAGGTGCTCCAGCCCCTTAATTGTCTCTGCGGTCCTTCACTGGGCACCCGCTGTTATGCCCATGTCTCTCTTGTACTGGGGAGCGCAGTACAGGGTGCAGAAATCCAGATGTATCACACCAATGCTCAGGAGAAAGGAAAGATCATCTCCTTTGATGTGCTGGCAATACTATACTTAACACAACCTAGGAGGTTCCTGGCCTTTGCTGCAAGAGCACATTGCCGATTGGTCAGCTTGGTGCCCACCAGGACCATTAGGGCTTTCTCTGCGAAGCTACTTCTCTGCTGGTTGTTCCTCAACCTGTTCTGATACATGGGATTATTCCTTCCCAGGTGCAGGGCCTGTGACTTTCCTTTTTTGAAATTCATGAGATGGCTGTTGTGCCCTTTTTCCAGCCTGTTGAGGTCCCTCTGAATGACAACACAGTCATCAGCACTGTGTCATGGACATGGCCCTACCAGTATGAGACCAGGTACGGACCCCTGGGTACAACATTGCTGACTTGCTTTAAGATGGACTTCATTATGATGATCACAACCCTTCAATCCCAGCATATCAGACATTTTCATGTTATTTCCATGTCCACATATTGACTCCCAATTTTACCTGTTTGTCTAAGGGTATTTTAAAGGAAACAGTGTTGAAAACATTTCTAAAGTCCAGATAAATAGCATTGGTCTCCCTTTGTGTGGCATTTCATCAAAGTTGATTATCAAGTTAGGCTTGATATCAAGTAGGCTTGATTTGTCCCATGTAAAAGCATCCAACTGCTCCTGATCACTTTCTTGTCATTCATTTTTTTGAAGTGGTTTCCAGGATTAGCTGCTCTACCACCTTCCCAGAGGCCAAGATGAGGCTGACCAGCCTGTTATTCTCTGGATCTTCCTCCTTGCCTTTCTTGAAGATAATTTTTTTTTTTTTCCCATCCTCAGGAACCCCCTCTAGTTTCCATGACCTTTCAAGGACTATCCAGAGTGGCCTTGCAATATCAGCAAGCTCCTTCAGCACTGTGAGTGCATCCCATAGGGTCCCATGGATTATTGTATATTTAATCTACTAAAATGACCAAAATCTAATCCTTCTTTACTGAGGGTAAGTCTTCGCTGCTCCAGATTTTCCTTCTGATGACAGGGACTTGGGGTTCCTGAAAGTTTTAAGAGTCGGTCCAAAGAACAGTATTTGCCTGACCATCACCATCAAGGACTTTAATTGGACAACGGCTTGGAGAGAGGCCTGAGGAGAAGAATTGTGTTGCACAGGTCTCTCCAACCTGGGGGGCTACCAGTTAAAATAGCTGCTGTGTGGACTTGACCTGCTGCCTCAGCCAAACTTGCCCCCACCTCCTAAAAAGAGTTGTATTATACCGGTCTCTCTGACCTGAGGACAGAAGATGGATTTTTACCTGCTGCTTCAGCCAAACTTGCCCCCCACCTCCTCCCTGTTACAAAGGCCAACAAAGAAAAGCATGCCCAGAAGCTTGCCAAGTGTCTTGAGGTCACCCAACGGACCAAAAAGAGACCCCTCAATGAGAAGTGACACAAGCACAGATGGGTCCTGGCAAGCAAAGCGTGGACTTTCTGGGCCTGCACTGTTAAGCCTGGATTGTGAAACAAAGATGGAGATTGGCCTCAACCCATGGGAGTAAGTGGGGGTGAAGAAGCATAAAAGACAATTCCTGACTGGACATAGTTTAGATCTCCCCACCAAAGGATCCTGAATCACAACAGAGGACTGGCAGGACTCTACGGGACCGGAGACCAGAGGGATGCCTTTGGGACTCATTTAGTGGTACTAAATCCTCTTTCCCCCTTTTTTCTTTTTCTTTCCCCTTTTCTCTACTCTCTCTATCATTTGCTGCTTTATGGGCAAAATGATAAAGTAGCACTATTTGACTGAATAATAACCCCTTGACATTTTGGTTACCTTAGTTTTGAGCTTTGAGATCAAAGTAAACGAACCATCACAAGTCCATCACTGAATGGACTATGACACCAGTAAAGACCAAGGCAGAGAAAGTACTGAATATCTCTGCCTTCATCATGTTTTTTGTCACTAGGTCCTCATGCCAATTCAACAGTGGGCCCACTTTTTTCCTAGACTTCCATTTGCTGCAGATTGTAGAAGTCTTTCTTGTTATTTTTCACTTACCTTAACATGTGCCAAGAAGAACTATGAATTTATTGGAGGACTTAAATTAAATTTATAACAGCTCTGACAATCAAGAGGATTTATTTAAATAGTTAATTTTCAATTTTAAAACTTAAAAAAAGCCTTTTCATTTAGATTCAGCCAGGAAATGCTCAGGCGGGCAAGACAGACCAGTGCATAGAAGCACTACATATATGTGGGGTAGAGAGCATTGGAATAAATGATTTTGTGATTCTTGAGATATGGATATGGCTTCATAGTCAGTTGAGTGGCAAAAAAGGGCAAACTTCACATTATGATATGGACATTACATCTGGAAAAGGGCATTGAAAACAAGATATGAACTTGTCCTTTAACACCTTCAGCTTAGTGTTACTAAGTTGTGACATCTGTTGTTTCCAATTTTTGGCCTTTTTTTTTTTTTTTAATTAAATGAGTTGAAATAAATGATTGCTTTATATGCAGAAGAAATGGAGGGACAGTGGAAATGGCCTCAGTGTAAAAATGGAAAAAAAGAAGATGATAATTTGTTTACTGTTTGAGATTAGGATCGGTCTTAAAAACTCAACAAGATTCACTCTAGACATCAGAAAAAACTTTCAAATGAAAAGGAGAGTGAAACACTGAAATCAGCTGCTGGAAAGGCTGTCAAGACTCCATCACTGAATTCTTTAAGAATTATCTGAATAGCCTTCTGTTAAAATGATGAAGGCAGATCTGATCCTGCCATAGGACAGACAGATGACTTAGGTGGTATCTTCGGATCCTGTACAGCCACATTTTGATACGATGTTAAGATTATATTACATGTGGAAACACATGTGTTTAAAGATAAGCATACATATAAAGATTTGCAGGATCAAGATTTATGATATCAAAAAATAAATCAGAAATATTGGGAAAGAAAAAATCTGAAATCTTAGATGGATAGCCTTTCATGTCTAAAATCCTGTAAACATTTGCTTATTTGAATCAATCCCACATCACTGAAATCAAATTATTTAAATTATTGAAGTTCTAAAAGTGCTAAAATCCATGCAGGTCCTGTTTTCTGTTAGCTTATGCCTATTAAGCGCTCCAGCCAGCAATAAAGAACAAAGCATCTGGGCACTTGCCAGCTAGAGAATGGCGTTGTGTTCATACATCAAAAGCAATAGAAAAAAGGCATTCATGTTTATGGGCTCATGTTTGCATGACAACACTTTTTCCCCTCTTTTATTTAGAGTTGAAGCTCTGAAGATTCCTTTGAAGAGAAAGGATTCTGAAGACAGAAATATCATCAATTAATTTAACCCTTTGCTCCATTGAGCTAAAAGTAATCACGTCCAGATCAACATCTACTGAATTCTAGGTTACATTTACCTTAAGAGAACTGATGAAAAAATGTGGCACAAACCCCAACTATTCAATGGTACCTTTGTTCTTCTTTATGATATAGAAATGAAAGCCAGACTTCCACTGAAAACAAAACAAAACAGAACAAAAACTTTGAATAATAATAACAATAATAATATGGAACATATTTTTTCCTTTATGCTCTTTTACTCAGTAAATGCATATTCTAGGATAACTGGAAAGTGAATTTGCTATTGATTTATTTATTATCCCTGCTCTCTCTCTCTGTACACAAACGTGCAATATACTGATGCCTACCATTCAAGTTACCTCTTGTAACTCAAAAAAAGACACTATTTATAGTCAGAGAAGATACTCTGTTCTATGTAAACCAGCTCAGTGTGATTTTGAAGATAAGAATAGTTATAATACAATAATCAGTAGTATTCAAATACCTCTAAATTAAATTGATTTTTCTGATGAGTCTGGTCAGAACCCTGTATCTGGGCCTTTATAAAAGTCATTAATCTTTTGGGGTGGGAAATGGGGTGGTGGGGGAGGGGACGGAAACAAGAAGAAAAAAAAATGGAAAAAAAAATCAAAGAGAAACAAAACAAAAACAAAAACAAACAAAAAAAACCCCACACCAACCAACAAACCAACCAAAACCACAATACACACACACACACACACACAAAAAAAAAAAAAGACCACAAACCAAATTAAACCAACAAAAAAAAAAGAAAGAAAAAAAAGAAGAAAAACACAGGCTTCACAGCCTGTTCTTCCTCTGAAAGATCCTTTTACACATGAATATGATGCTACATATACATTACATTGCATTGTTTTCATGACTTACTTTACATTCAAGGCAAATAGGTTCAAAGGACCCAGTAAGCTGCTGACTTGCAATGAGTAAGCTGTTGAGTTACAATGGAGACCCACATGTTGAAGAAATTTTAGCTAAGTCTGAAAGTTGACAGCTATGTTGTTCTAAACAGATCACAGTGTTGGAGCTCACACTGACTCCCAAAAAGAGGCAGTACCATCTCAGGCTATTGCTCAGAACACACAGATTAAATTGTCCCAGTGTAGCAAATGCTGTTTGTTGGGTTTCTCTGTGTGGAAATGTTACTGCCTTGTGCTTTTCAGAGATCTACCATAAAGAGAGATCTGATCTTGACAAAGTTTCTACCTTTGACATCAATAAGAAAGATTATAACCATAAAAATTTCAAAATTACAGTAATGATAACAATAACAGCAATAAGAACAGCAGTGGTGATTTAGTGTTGTGATTTATCACTGATTATGAGGGTAATAATAATAACAGCCAGTTCTCCGTGAAGAAAAAAAAAACTACGCAAAATACATGCCTCACAATTGTATCCCTCGTTAGGTTTGAAAATCTATTGGCAGTACCTCACCCAAATGTAGTTTTAAAGTATTCATTGAGAACATTGAATAAAAGTAAATAAATAAATAAAAGAACATGTTTGAACTCAAGCTTATCCAAAACTTAAATGGCCTTCTTGGCCCATGCTCTTGATATGCATGCAAAAACCGTGACAGTGTTAATGGAATGTTAATATATTCTTAAAAGGCTGAGAGAGCTTCCTTTGAAATTATTTGAAATGGAAAAAAAAAAAAAAAAGGCAAAAAGTGAGAGAGAGTGAAGGGGAAACAGAGAGAAAAAGAAATACATATGGAGAGAAGCAGTTTGATTGTGGTGTTGCAAATATTCCCTAAGGGGAAGGACAGAAGGACTAAGAAACAGCTCTTTTCCTTTATCATGCAAGCAATTACTGGCAATTTGTTCTGGCCAGTAAAACTTCTGATATTATCATGCTTGCTGAGTAATTTATCATCAAAGTTTAATGTGAAAACAGGTGACTGTGTAATCACCAATCTAGGAACAGAAATAGAATCGTTATTATTTCTGCCTGAAGAGAGAGGGTTTTTTTTTTTCCTGTTTTTTTTTTTTTTCCCTTTCTGTCAATTGACTTAACGGCCAAAAGGCTGTTCATCACATCACCATGAATTATAAAGCCTCTATTAAATATTCATAAAAGTTTTGAAATGAATGTGTGATAGAGATGAAAGCTAGGCTAATTTAAATACCTACCAGACCTGTCTTAATTACAGAGGTAAAATGAGATATAAAAATTACAGCAGCAAGGAAAGGAAAAAAAAAAGTTGAAACAGTTCATTCCATACATTATGTGCATCTTCTTCTTAAGCAATGAGGTGTAAATTTGTACACAAGCTGAAGGTACAGGTCTACTGAAATAAATCAGGTTTTGAGTTCCATGTTATTTACACTAACGGGACATTCCTGGCTCTGTAGGAAGAGACTCTAAATGAGAACTTGTTTCTTTATATATACTTTTGTAATTATGAGTGGGCATGTGTAAGGAAACTGTAAAATCAGAGAAACAAAATAATGACGAGTGTCTGCAGGTGTGACGCTGAAACACAGTATGGAGGGAATAATGGAAATGTTTAAATTCCCTCTCTGATAAATAACTATGTACTTGGTCAGCCTCCCGTCCCTTATTGGATAGTATATAGAATATTTTAAGAATGAAGGTTATGGAGCTGTCCATGAATAGAGGGCCCCCAGGATTAATCATATTTAACATCCTTTGGTAGAGCATGAAAGAGCTGATTATATAAATATGCACAGTGAGATGTAGAATCAGGCCTCCACTTCATGTCAACACAGCTTGTCAGCTGCACATAGCTAGAAAAACAAATAAACAAACAAAAATAAAAAGCAAAATCAACAACCTCACCAACCCAAAAAAATTTTGCGTCAGGACTCACAAGCAATATATGCTGCAGAACTGTCCAGTCAGACTAGAATATCTAAGTTGTGGTTCCTTTCACTTGGATTTAGACTATAATGAAGTTGATGATTGGACATCCAGATATTCTCTGTTGTTTGTTTAGAGAAACCAGGTTCTCTAGAGCATGACTTATCCCACCCTTTCTCAAAAAATTGCTAACTAGGTGCATGAGATTTTTCTTTAGAAGACTAACCTGGATCACAGGGACATTGTAGAAGATATGTGAAGTTAAAAGTCCAAATCTTTGCCATAGCTACAGCGCAATAAAAAGTGACTTTGATAGTTAGTCTTGTAACATAACAGAAGTACAAAGACTGAGCATGTAAAAATTACTTAACTAATTATTATTTGTATATATATTTGATTTTGAAATATTTTTATGAAATTGACATGGTTAGAAACAAGCCATTATGGCATTTATTGTTAATTAAATAAAAAATCTTCTTATATGTGATAGCATATATTTAAGACCACTCTTGGGCAGGTAGCTGAACTCAAGTTTGTTCCAATGCTTTTTCTGTGTTGCTAGTGTTATAGGATGAGAGGAAATGGTCTCACATTTTGCCTGGGGTAGTTTAGATTGGATATTAGGAAGAACTTCTTCCAATAAAAGATTGTTAGTCACTGGAACAGGCTGCCCAGGGATGTGGTTGAGTGATCATTCTGGTGTGTTTAAAAGATGCGTACATGAGGTTCTTAGGAACATGGTTTATAGGTGGACTTGGCAGTGTTAGGTTAATGATTGGGCCTGATAATCTTATAGGTCTTTTCCAACCAAAATGGTTCTGTGATTCTATAAGCAGTACTATTTCTATCATCACTGCCACTACTGACCATTCTATTGCCACTACTACGATTAAACTATATTTACTCCTTTTTCATCACAGTATGAATTTGTTCTTTTTATATGGAGAAATTATCATGTTCTTTAAATTAAGTATACGCTGAACTGTTCTCACTGGGGAAGGACTCTGTTTTTCATGTTGCATTTTCCCAAGCCAGAACTCATGATGGAGGGATTCAGTGCAGTGTAAAAAGAAAGGAGAACCTTAAATCCTTTGAGAAGCTCAATTCAACTGAAGAACACAGCTGAAAGTTTGTGTTCATAGATATCTTATCTAGGACATGCAATCTATTTAGATAGAATTACATATTTTACTTTGTTTTTTCCCTTGTCTCTGTGATTGGCAGATTAACTTTGTCTAATAGCAGGACTTGAGTTGATTTCATAATTAGCATAGTATTATGTCTCTATAAATTCTTTATTTTAAAGGGTTGCTATGAAAAAAGTAGGGAATACAAAGAAAAGGGAAGGGATTTTTTTCTGGCATCCAAATAATTACAAATTTGGACTTCTATCAGACTAAATAAAAAGTCCAGTCTGCTTTGATTCCAGGGAAAGTTAACTGGATAATTTTAATGAATTGCAGTTTTGGTGGTTTTTTTAGTTTGTTTGGTTGGTTGTTTTTTAACCTCTGTCTTGTTTTCTTCTATGAGGAGTTTCAAAACCGGCTTATAAGATCACAGAGCAGGTACAGCAGTTCAGATTAAATAAGAACGACAAATAATTGTTCAAAATTTCAGTCAATATTCAAACTAATTTTGAGCTAGGCTTAAATGCAAAACAAAGCTGGTTTGACTGTTTGCTAGAATTTGTTTCGGTTTGCATCCACTGACTGGTCTTATGAGATTCTTAGTCTTATTCCTAGCATACATACATGTTAGCTAAAAAACTGGATAAAGGATCATCAGTTGAAAATAACTGCTGCATTGATTCTCTGGAGGTAAATGAAGAAGTGTCCCTGGCCACATTTTTTTAGAGTATTTGGGTTCTATTTGTGATTTGCAGAAAATCTGGGCTAAGGGTTACAGACTGACTAAATTGTACTTCAGTCCTATGTTAGCAGACATTAGACAGGAATGTAAAACATAAAGCTCAGCTAAGACAATTTTCATATAAACATGTTCTGACAAAAGTCCACTACATGCAGCATCTTTCTAATGCACTTTCAACTTGAAGAGCTACGCATTCTGACCAAACACCATTACTGTTCCAAGATACAGACACTTAAGTCTCAGGATCCAATCTGACATATGTGGTCTGTTTTGTTTAGTCAACACTAAATACTGTGTACAGATCACTGGAAATAAGCAGGAAGCTAAGTAGGTGACTTCACACTCAGTTGACAAGTGGTTGCAGTTTTAAAAATCTCGAGCTGGGGACATGGCTCCTACCACCTTTTAGGGTGGAACAGGGGGAGGGAGGTAAAGAAATATCTTTAAAATTAGTTGCCTGCAGCCCTTTCATTTTTTTTCCCTCTAGCCAGATGTAGTTAGCTATAGTCTAACAAAGATTGCTGCAGCAGGTATTTCATCTGTCATATCAAAACATTTTCAATACCCACTACCAATATGACACTAAATTTTGGTCTCCCATTAATGTCAGCCCATTTATAATTTTGGGTTGCAGCACTACAAAAGGGAGATGACAAGCTAGTATTTCACACTTTCTATTGAAATGAGTAAAAATGACTAGGTCCTTTAAAGAAAGGGTATGAGGGGGAGTTTATGTGGGTTTGTGTGTGAATGTGTGTGCAGGCGTGCTTGTTTTTTTCAGAAAGACTCTGACAATCATGTGATGATTTGCAAATCTGTTCCCACAGAAATTTCACCCAGGATGTTTGAAAGACTAAGGCTGGTCTATCTTGCTAATATCCCCAATTAAGATGTGATATTAGCAGCCACGCGTGCATTGTTTAGAGGTATTGGTGTGCATAAAGAAGGAGCTAAAATGGATGAGGGAACCTGAATGCAGTGGCAGGCATAGGACCATGGATAAAAATTAATAGGAGATGGAACTAACTCTTCAGCTGACACAAATGCATACTGCTGGAAAAAATAGCAGGCACTCATTTATAATGATGACCATCTAATTGGAATAATTCTTTTGGATACATATCTTTAACAAAACGTTTAATAGAGATGATAATGCAGTGCAGGATGTGAGACCCACTAGACTGACTGAGCATCTTATTGAGCTGCACAGAATGTGATGAATGCTTATTTGGATTCCACTTACAGGTAGACCCAAAATGAAATCTCAGAAGTCAATATTTTATCACCTTCTCCTGCCTCTGAAAAAAAAATTGAATAAGTGAAGAGAAATTGATAGGAAATGTGTATGTGGTGTGTGTTGGGGTCACTTTTTTGATGTTTGCTTTCTCCTCTTTAGACAAAAAAAAAAAAAAAAAAGACAGCTACGTTTCTCAGTATTTCCTGTTCAGAATGTTGACTTTGAAATAAAAAATATTAAAAAAAAAGGCAAATAAAATGTCTTAGTGTAGGATGAATACATCTTTTTGAATGTAGATTTCTAAAACTAATATACAAATTGACATGCAGATAAGTAGAGCTGAATTTGCTACATACATCCTTGGACAAAGTGTTTGTTTATTTCCAGTGATCATTAAGATTGACTAGTTATGTGCAGTGGGTCTACCCTGTAGATGTCTGAAACCAGATCAGATGATCTATGAGCTTCTTTGTAAATGGAAACAGGGATTTAATTACTAAAAAGTAATCTTTATTTGTCTTACTAAAGAATAAGAACTTTACTGCAAAAAGCAGTTCAGATTAAGGAACTCCTTTCCTTTCTACAAAAGAATTATGTCCCAGACTTAGTTAAACACTTTAATCTATTATTTTGCATTACACATATGATATCAAATTTGCAGATCCAAGTAGCCAAAGACCTATACATGAATTCTGTTTCTAGTTCTACTGGGAAGATGCATAACTCTTTCAACTCTGTGGCAGGCTGAAATGTTTGTTCCTAAATAAGGAACTTTTTTTTTTATTTTTAAATAAGTAGTGTGAATCTTGTAAACATAATGTATTTTGATAGACAAAGTCATGAATATTCCACATATCTATATGTATTTGCTTATATGGATGTGTTTATATCCATCTATATATGTGCATATATGAATGACAAAAGGTCATGCTTGTGAACAAAGAAGCTCTTTTTTTATCTGTTATGTAGACTGATGACTGGTCCTGGGCATGAGGCTTCTCTCTCTGAACAGAACATGCAAAATTACTGCACGAGACATCAGAAAGGTGTGAACCTGGCAAAAGTTATAGATAGTGCTGGAATCTGTGTCTGGGTTTCATAGGTATTTGAGAAGGCTTACGGACAAACAGCTAAACTTCACAGAATATTGCAGGGGAGTTCTGGGGGCCTTTTAGAGAGTAGTCTTGCAAGGTTAGCATTATGTAGGTGACCTTACCATTACTGCCATATTAAGACAAGTTTACATTAATAACAGTACTAGAAATACCAAATTTCATTATGAATGTAGCAAATCTGTGACCAGTGGGGAGCAGGCAATTAAAAAAAGGTAAGTTGTTCATTCAGGCAGGAAGTGGAACAGAAAAATGAAAGGGTCAGGAGGGATGTGGGAAGAAAACTCATGTCGAAATGGAGGAAAAGGGCAAATAAAAGGGACCGATTGCATGTAAGCAAGGATCTGATAAATGTTTATCTGGCAGAATCCTGCACTTGCTTGTGAAGTTCAGGCTGGAGTAACCAGTGAGTGTAAGGAAACCAGCCTTCAGACCTGATCTGGTGGACAGATAAGGGACCTAGGGTCTGGGCAGGCACAGTAAATAAACTGAAACCCTATATTAATATTTGAAAGATCTCTCACTAAGGGTGTGTTTGGACATCGAGAGTGAAGGGATGTGAGTATTACACTGGTTCTGGTAAGGCAGGGAGGATCTGGTTCAGGCTGTCCATGGTGTGCATGTTTAGGTGAATGTTGTTAGTGTTTATGTATGTAAAAACACTGTTTTCTGTCTTTGCTGATACATGTGTGCATATTTCTGCATGTGTTTATTGGGACCACATATGAACTTCAGCTACCGGCCAGGCCTGGAGACAGGCAGCTGCAGCCTGGTTTCTAGAAGAAGAAGAGGAGAAATCCCTTTGTCCTAAAGTCCACAAGATCCTGCTTTCCTTAAATCTGCTGTGATTTTTGGTGGATAAGTACCTGCTAATTCTAAGAGGAATTAGGGGGAGAGAATTACCACACAATTTACATTTGCACTCAGTCACTTCTTTTGTCAACTGCTGCTTGGTGACCTCTTGGTCTAGCTACACTGTCACATCAAAGCTTTATTCTGTGTTCCTTCAGACAATGATGAACTGTCTAATTTCCAAGCACACAGTGCATTGGACTTTGTTCTGACACTGATGTCAGCAGCTTTAATTCTTTTGTTACTTTAATCTCTGAAGCTAGTCTCTCTTGCTCCTCCTTTGCTCGTGTTAAAGTAAATCTGAAGTAGATTCTTATTCCTCTGACTCTCTTCTATTTGTTTTTGGCAGCCTCTAGGACTCTTAGGAGGACTGGGCACAATTAGAAGGAATTTGCTCTGCTCTGTGTTCAGCTCCTGGGAGCACCAGTGGAAAACACTGCTCATATGTTCTTCTCAGTAAAGCAAGTGGAGACAAGAAGCCAGTTCCTCTGTTTTTCTCTCCTCAAGCAGACCAGAATTTAGTAACTGATCTTGTCCATCAGACAGGCAAGTGAAGCACTAACAGTTAGCATGTTCTTATGTAGTTTTTTCATATCTGCCTTGTATGGAAAAACAACCTTACAGCTTTTGCTTGTGTGTCGTTTGCAGGAATGGTATACCTCAATCCTCATTAACAGGGCAGGTGGTAGTGCAAGGATCAGCAGCCAATCCATTTGCAAAGCAGCTCTCTAGAGATGCAAACGACACAAGTGCTAGCTACCTTTTCTGGATCTTCCCAAATGTGGATACCCTTATCACAGCAAAGGCACTTCTGACACGCCCAGGAGAAGTTCTCTTCAAGTTCAGATGGATATGTGAGGTTTGTGGCCTGGAGTGTTCTATCCACCTCACAGCCCTGTGAGCCTTGAAGAGTTTTCTGCCAGCCCTGATGGCACTGTATTTGCATTACTAGTCCTAATTAACATAGGTGAAAATGAAAAAGTTTTTGCTTCACTAAGTGGGAGAGAACAAAGATTGAGCCTGACTTGTGAATACATCTTCCTTTTTAAGAGCAAAACATCGAACTGTGAGCCTGACTTGTGAATACATCTTCCTTTTCAAGAGCAAAACATTGAACTGTTTAGTACATCAGATGAAATTATCAGCCATCTGTGAACTGAGCATCAAAGACACTATTAAAATACCAACATGAATTCTCTTCAAATCATTTATAACAATGCTTCGTGCACACATCTCTGTTCTTCCCTGAGCTCCAGACCTCTCTGTAGTGATATTTTAATTTGCATCCAGAATGTTGAAAAAACCCACAATAATAATAGGAAGAAGGTGAAAAAGAAGAAGGAAGACAAAGGTTTATGGCAGGATACAGGGTTATTGGTTTTCATTTCAGCATATTAGAGGGTCGAAAGCTCAGCCACAAGGTTATAGAACTGTGTCAATCATCAAAAATGGACATGAGAGTAACAAGGACAAGGGCATAGATGGGTGTCCCAGAATCTTTCTGTTAACAAGAGATATTGGCAATGTCATTTGCCCAAAGTAAAAACTTTCTTCCTCTCTTTCTGTCTCTATTTTTCTCCACAAGAAGTGAGAATGTAAGAAAATTATTTCAGAAAAAAAAAAGAAAATAGAAAATATGATGAAGAAGGAGTTGCTGGTACAACTTGCTGGTTACACAGAGACTGAAATCAGAAGCAGGAAAGAGGGGAAACAAGCAAATGCATAAAGATGCTGCTTTCAGCCATGTTGTTGGGTAACCGTGGGTTTATCAAATATTGACAAACATGAAATGATTGTAATCAGTCACTGTCAGAAGAGAACAGGTACCCTCCTCTCTTTTACAAATGATCCAATTAAAGGAAACATGTTGGCTATAAAAGTCAAAATCAACAATGCACTGTACGCTGACAGCCCATCCAACATATAAAATCAATAGTGCATTCTTCTTCTAGCCAGCACAAAGCAACAGTAGCAACTTTCCCACCTCTTTAGTCAAATATGACACCGTATCAATCGATCAAAACTTAGTATTTATTGAACACTGGCTTCTGAAGAATGCAAAATGTATTGTTCTTTCCTTATTTTATTTCAATAAAGTTTAACTTAAAGGCATAATACTTGAGAGAGCTCAACTGTTTTGTTGTGGTATAGACATAGCTAGCAGGATAGATAGAGCTAAACTTATATTATTAACTGCTTCTTGGGAAACAGACTGCATATACATTCTTTGTCTGAATGCTATCAGAATCATACATTGATTGTCACAGAAATGAAGACTGAAGGTGGGAAAAACTCGGTTTATGGGTCTAAAACTCTTTCTGATGCAGGACTGCAAGATATTTTTTGTATTTCTCCTTTGTCTTTTGTTCGCATTAAAATATAGCTGTCTTTTGCGGTGATGTTTGTGTAGAAGAAAACTTTCTTATCTCACATAGATTTCTTCAACACAGGGAGACGTGATTATTCTGCTGAAATTGAACCTGTGTTTGTCATTCTCTATTGTCCTTTATCCAAGGGAAGCATATTAAACATGACTGTATGTCAGCACATGGTCAAAACTAATCCTATGTTTAAGTATGGCCCTGATAAGAAATACCTTAAGTATGTGTTAATTGCTTTCGATGACCCTGGGTAATTACCCTTACTTATAGATCAACTAATGTTACCTAAACAATTTCTCTGTCTCCTCACTGTTTACACTCACTGGTGGCTGTGATAGTTTTGTGTGTTTTTGTAGCTAATTCTCCCTTGGTTTTCACTGGGGATTAGGAATTCCCAAAGACATGATTAAGTTATTGACCAAAAATGACCAATTAAATGAACAAACAAACAAACAAAAAACCTCTCAAAAGCTTTGTTTATGTAGATATAGTTGTAATTACTTACATGAACAAAAAGGGTCTGATTGCCAAGCTACCAATATCACTGGAAAAACAGTTCAGCTAGGTTCAATCAGACCCTAAGACAACAATCAGACTTTTTTATTTTCATTGCTGAAATTCAGAGTTCATAAATTATGCACATCTCTGATATAATGGACATTGCCTAATTTCTCACATTGGTTGCTTGATTGTCATTTTACTTTTAAATCACTAGCTTTCCCAATTACAAGGCAAACCAGTTAATAAAATATTGACATCTCAAAGAGACCTGCTTGTAGCAGTTGAAGAAATGTGTGTCTACTTTTAATATGCCACTTTCCCCTTTCATAAGAACATGAACAGTACTAACAAAGGCAAATGCATGACATTTTCATCCTGTATTCTCATGAAAGGATATATGAAGTTCTATGTGTGTGCATAGTAATTTTATATCTTATAAATAAAAATAGCAGCAATATTGCACACTATTCTAGGCAATGGTTTAAAAATCAAAGTTAGCCTGTAGATCTTGAGCAAGATCAAAGTTTCACACTGGTAGTTGCTTCCTTTATTAGATTAAAAAGAGAAATATTTTATAGTGTGGGCACTCTTAAAAGATTAAAAAAAAAAAAAAGTGAATCAAGTCTAAAAGATAAACAGAAGACATGATTCTTCATAGGATACGAAATTTAGCACTAAAATTCTCTTCCATAAAATCTCTAATTTTCCACAGATTCAAGGGAAAGCTGGACAAGTTTCCAGCAGATAAATCTGTTACAGGTTAAAAAATACACCGAGACCATCTGAGGGTCAGGATGTCCTTATGTCACAAGTTCTTCATTGCTGTGAGAATTTTCAATGTCTGCTTGCTTCATTCTTATATGTTACCTTTAGATATCTGCTTTAGTTGGGGTCACAGCCTACCTACAAAGCTAGATGATCTTCTTAGTTCAGAAAAATCAGTATTGCCACCCTCAATTTGTTAAAACTGCACAAGTATAGACAATGTAAATGCTGATAAAGGCAGCAGGTACGTTGGTAGAATGTAGCTGACCTTTCCAAAGTTTTTGACTTCATATTCTATAATCATTTATCTACAATTTGCAATATATGAGATTTGCAGGGAATTTGTAGGATAGTTCAAAACCTATTTTACATCTTAAAAGAGATCAAGTCAATGTGCACAGTTATATGCTCTATCCTCCTACAGAGTTTAATTCTTTACCCTGTGACGTTTGGATTAGTTTTGTTTTTTGTTTTTAATGTAATTCTAAATGATGAATAGAAATCTTCACTCATAAAATTTATAAATGAAATGAAATTGTGACACAAGAGGTGTTTGAAGTGAGAATTTAAAGACTTTAGTATGAACACTTAACAAAAGTAACATTGAAATGTTTAAGTCCCAAGAAATTGTTTAATTTCAAGTTTCACTTTTGTGTGCATCCATACTTCCTGCAGTAAGGTACCATGTATCAACATATGCTGACATGTTTTAAATTCTGCTAGAAAATTGGTATGGAAATGACTACTCCTCAGAAGTGATAATTTAAAATTATCACAATGAAATTTATGTGATTTAAAACATGCAATGAACAATGCTGTGTTAGGAAATCAGGGAAGTAAACATACCTTCAAGAATTAGAGACGTGCTCTTTAAAACAGGGAACCCAAAGCTAAGTTTTAGGGTCCTGAGAGATAATCGCTTCAATAAAAGATCTCCTTGTGATAGAGTCTGATGTATCTGACAGTACATTAGCTGTTAGATATGAATTCTTTCTCTCAATGTGAATGGGAAAAAAAATATATATATATAAATCTGAGAACTACAGGCAAGAAGTACAAGCCTTTTCTGTACAGGATTTTTTAATGGTTGACATTAGAATATGATGTCTACTTTTATTGTTCATGGTTCAGGTATGCTGAAATATCAAAAATAGTTTAGAAGTGCATATATGCACACAAAATAAAAACAGCCAACATATTGGACAATGAAATCTATGGTATGACCAATAAGGACTCGATTTATTCAATGGGCTGAAAGAAAAGCAAGGAGTTGACACGCAATAACTTCACACAGATACTTAAAACTGGAGAATATCTGTGATTTAGTCAAGGTTAAGGGCAGCAAGCAGAGTTTGCCTTTTTCTGATATGGGTAATGTTGTCTTCAAGTCTAAAAAGACCCCGAGGAGTGTATTAATGCTTGCTCTGGTGTTCTCATATCGTTATAGAGATCAGAAAACTTCTGGGCTATGATGGAACTTTCATCTGACCTTTATTTGGAAACTACAATGTGTGAAGGAGCTACTGTACTCCTGAGTGTCTCTCTGGGATGGAATGAGGATGCGAACAGGATACAGACAAGCTTAGATGTATAGGAAATGAAACTGAGATAAAATAGTTTCCTTCTCACTTTTTTTTTGTGATTTGTATTTTTGTGAGAGACAAATTCTCTTTAACATATTATCTAGAGTGGACAGACTCCACCAGGCATCATGTGTCTGTGTCCTATAGTGTCGGAAGGGATGGAGAAAGAGGGAGGGAGAGGCAAGGTCAAATCTGGTTTTCTTCCAGCCAGTGCATGTGTAAGTGCATAGAAAAATCTTACCACACCCCATAGTGGCAGAAAAAGATTGTTCTTTGGCTTTGTCTGTTTCTGCTTTGGGTGTTAGATGTGGCTTGCACTAGAATAATGATGTTTTTAATGTTTGATTTCTCTTTAATAACAGCTCTCAAGATTCACAGAAAGGCTGTGAAGTCTCCATCCATGGAGATTTTCAAGATCCAATTTAATGTAAGCCCTGAGCAGACTGTTCTGTTCCCAGAACTGACTGCTTTGGCCAGGAGGCTGGCATACAGACTTCCTGAGGTCAATTCCCATCTCACGAGTTGGATCTTTTAATCTGGGATCATATAGATGTACAATGACATGCCTAAATTAATGAAAGATTTCCATTTGGAGGCCTTCTAATGTACCTACCTTCCTCCATTGATTAGTTATGGGAGTAAGCACCTTGGGTAAACATCTCCATGAAGGACAGAGTATAAATTTTGATTTATAATACAGAACTTAAAATGCGTAGATCAGACCACAGCTGTAAACATTCATTGTTCTTTCTTTATGTATGGAAAAATTCTGTTTCTTCCAGAAAAATTTTCATTAAACTTTGTGAAAATTCTGATACTGACACATGGACTCCAGGTCTCCTGACCTCAGCAGAAGCAGCAGTGTAACTTTGATGGCCCATATTAACAGTTTAGCATTATTTTGACTGCATCTGGCAGCCAGCAACATTAGCTTCAATATTGGTTTTAATGGACTTCTGTGTCATTCGTGTTTTCTAGGGTCTCATCTATTTGTACCTACATAATCTCTTTGTATGATCTCTTCTAGCCTTTATTTACAGACATTCTAGCTATGGCTTAATTGTTGTTTGGCTTGTTTTGCATGCTTTGCCAAATCATGCTTTCACATAGAGAAATGCAATAAATGCATGATTAAAGTCTAATCCTGGAATTTAGATGAAAAACAAAGGTAGAATTCAGACTTCATAGATTACAGAATTTCATCCCATTACACTGTGATAAAGGCTGTAGCACATTTTAAAGGTTCCTTTATCTCTTTATATACTGTTGTGTTCAATCTCTGCATCAGTTTGAACAATTCTCTAGCTTTAGTGTTCTTACTTTCTGTTTGTTTATAAGTAGCTGTTCGATCTTTTTTCCTTCTTTTCTCTCACCTAAGATTACATATACAAAAAAGTTTTCTTAAGAATAAGAAAAGCTAAATTCTGGAACAGGTTGTCAAGTGACATTGTGAGGTCTCTACCAGATTTTTAAATAAGTTAAATAAACACCTGTTTAGATCAGTGGTGAGTTAATCTTTATTTTAGGATAGAGGGATAAACCTTATGTTCCCTGAAATTATTTAGCTATTTATTTGTTTGTTTGCTTGTTTTTTTCTCCAACAACACAGGCCCCACATGGTGACTGGTGTACTAATCTAACACAAAGTACAGATGAGACAAAAACTCTGTTCAGTTCTTTTGCTTTTACATCACTCTATATTCCATCCTGAGGCTTCTTTTCTCTTCATATCTTTTTTTTTCTGGGTGAATGTTATCTTTTCTGAGATATTTAATAGAAATCATGTTTATAATAATAATTTAAGAGTTTTCTTCTGGGAAGAAAAAATTATCAAAGAGCAGAGAAAGAAGAAGTTTTAAAGAGTAAGGGTTTGGGAAAGTACTGATATTTAACCTCTAACTTGGAAGCATAGATTCAATGAGTTGTTTAATTAGTTCTTATTTGTTCAATATTCTGTAATGAGAGAAGTAACATAATTGTAAGGACAAAAAGAAAGATGATCAGGAGTAACAGAAGCTATTTTTACTGTTTTAGCTACAAGAACCATTTTGGTGTGGGCTAAGACTACCAAGACTACCAAGAGGACTGATTGCTTTCTGTATTTGGAGATGACAGTGGTTGTCCATTAAGGCCTGTAACTGGGAAGAAATTCTCTCTGATAAAGGTTTTGGTTTCTCTGAAATTAACCTAGTGGTAATAAAAATGACACAGAGGCAGGTTTTAAATTTCAAAAAAGACCATGTGTGAATACCTGAAGACAAGGGTTATCTGCTCCAGACATTCTTATTAGCAAGAGGATTGCCAGGCTTTTAAAATGTATTTCTGGTCAGGAACCCCAAAATAAAAGCACCTAATTTCACCAAGTTCCTTTTGAGAAGGTAAGTTTCAGTACTGGTAAAATGCAGCAGGATTTCAAAAGTTTCTAATTATATTGATGTTAACTCCAGACTTCAGTCGTCTGCCACAACAGCAAACCATGTCTTTCTGTCCTTGTCCTCTGCACTAGTTTTATTAACAGTTACTGATTTTACTGGGAAATTTTGGTGTGTAATATCTAAACAGGTGAACAGACTGCTCTGAATCAAAATTTCATGCACGTTGAATTTGAGTTTGACATTAAATTTAAGCTAAAATACAGCAAAGATTAAGACAGATTGTGAATAGCCAGGAAAGCAGTTGAAGAATAAAATTAGGAAAACAACAACAAAATAGAAATGCTAAGAAAAAAACATGGGTAGATTTAGAACATCGCTGCTCATTTGACCAGACATAATTCTCAATTTGTTGCTTGCTCATACACTGTTGCAACTCTGAGATGAACCATAGTAGCTGAAAACCCTTTTACTGGTAGATCTTTATTGTGGGGGTGAGATGAAAAAGTAATCACAGTCCACTGCAATGTCTCATCTGACAGAGAGTATCTCCTTGCACCTGGATTGGATATTTGACATTATTAGGAAAGGAAAGTGAGTGTGTGTGTGCACGTATGTACATATGGATGTGTGTGCATGCACCTAGTATCAAGCCCACAGATGAACTCTGGTCAGTAAACATGAGCAGCTCTATAGCTTTAAGTATATGATTTTGTTCTGCACATCAAGGAGGTATTTGCTCAGTTGCATACATACATTTGCTGTTAATTATAGGTGATAAAGAAGTGGGCTTGGGTTTTGGGAAGACAAATTTTGTTGCAAGCATGTGGCTGGGGCTGTTTTAGTTTGGTTAAGAGGTGTTTGCACACATTTTGCAAATGCACATAGATCTTAGAGGTCCAGAGAGACAGAAAAAGGTATTTTCTAACCTATTCTTGGAAATATTTTCAAGAGCAGTTCCTGCAGTTTCTTTTGTTTATTCTGTCTCCACATTAATTACTTTACACTGGGAAAATAATTTCCTCACCTCTTAGTCTCTGGTTAGGACTTGTGGTCAATGTCTTGGTTGGAGGTCTCCTTGGGCAGAGTGATCATGAAATGATTGAGTTTTCTGTTTTTGAAGAAGTTAGAAGGGTGGTCAGCAGAACTGCCACTTTAGACATCTGAAGGGCAGACTTTGACGGTTTTAGAAGGCTGGTTGGTGGAGTCCCTTGGGACGCAGTCCTGAAGGACAAAAGAGTCCAGGAAGGCTGGTCTCTCTTCCAGAAGAAAACCTTAGAGGTGCAGGAGCAGGCTGTCCCTGTGTGTTGGAAGATGAGCCAGTGGGGAAGAAGTTCAGCCCGGCTGAATAGACAGCTGCATCTGGAACTTCAAAACAAAAGGAGAAATTATAACATTTGGAAGAAGAAGCAGGCTACTTAAGAGGAACACAATAATTCTTTGAGATTATGCAGGGAGAAAATTAAAAAGGCCAAAGCCCAACTAGACCTGAGCCTGGCTACTGTTGTAAAAGATGACAAGAAATGTTTCTGTAAATATATCAGCAATAAAAGGAGGGCTAAGGAGAATCTCCATTGTTTGTTGGATGAAGGGAGAAACACAGTGGCAAAGTGTGCAGAAAAGGCTGAGATACTTACTTCCTTCTTTGACTCTGTCTTTAATAGTCACAACAGTTTGCTTCAGGTACCCAGCACCCTGAGTCAGAACACAGGGATGGGGAGCAGAATGAAGCCAAAATAATCCAAGGGGAAATAATTAGCAACCTGCTACATCACTGGGACACCCACAAGTCTATGGGGCCAGATGGGATACATGCAAGTGCACTGAGGGAGTTGGCTGAGGTGATCACTAAGCCACTTTCCATTATCTATCAGCTAACTGGGGAGGTCCCAGTTGACTGGAAGATGGCAAACATGACACCGATCTACAAGAAGGGTGAGAAGGAGGATCTGGGGAGCTACAGACCTGTCAGCCTAAACTCAGTGCTGGGTGAGGTGATGGTGTAGATCACCCTGAGTGACATCACACAGCATACACAAGAAAACCATGCCATTAGGCCCAGTCAACATGGGTTTTTGAAAGGCAGGTCCTGTTTGACCAACCTGATCTCCTTCTGCAACAAGGTTTATGAGGTCCCTGTGATTAAGTTCACTTTTTAACCATCAAAATTAATTTGTGCAGATGGAATTCTGTTTTCAGGAGTTTATGTCATTTGGTTTATGGTTGTGAGGGAGGGGGCTGAAGATGGCATTTATTTATTATTATGATTGCTATAGTGACATTTCAGTCTCAATGAGTTGCACAATTTATTTTTCCATTGATAGAAAACATATGTGTTTGGTTTGCTTTCAGACAGATGGCTTGAAAATTCTTTGAGTCTTTGCTCCTGCTGTTTGGCCAACCTTTCACTTATTGAAGTCAGTGAAAGGATATTATAGATGTATAATTTAGGGATTATGGCTACTGTTTTACCCTGACTATAAAAAGGCCCAAAGCTTAGCTGTCTTTAGAAGCACACAAAGTCACTTAGTTCTCTTATAGCTATTCCTGTTTGAAGATGCCCTTGAAGCCAGTACTGAAACAGTGGTTAAACCTGGCAGGTTTAATTTGAGCACCAGAATAATCTCACTGCAAATAATGAACATGGTTTTGCATACCTATTGGAAGCTAGTATAGAACTGTAGTAGGAAATATTTTAAAGAAAAAAAAAAAAAGAAAAAAAATATATATCTTATAGCTTTATTGTCTTATTCACTGCCTGCTGAGCATGAGTTCATTTAACAGCTGTAAACCAAACTCTAAACTGCTGTCCATCCATCAGTCTAGCTTGCATGTGTCCAGGACTATCCCACTCAGAGCCCTTTGCGTTTGGAGCCCTGCAAATTTGTGAGAACCCATTTGTAACAATCAGGTCTCACACAGCTGAGATGTGAGCTTGACTTGTTCACTTTCCTGCTCAAGTGCATTTCTCCATGCCACAGGGAAAGGAAATGTTTTTCATAAAGGGGTAAGTATGCTAGTAAAGCAAGAGTTTTGGGAAAGGAATACAGAGGAATGTCTGAGCCTAGTGTCACTTTAAAAAGGCTTTGAAATCAACACAGGAGCTTCCTATAAGAAGGAAAAACGTTGATCTACTATGAGGGTCTCAGAAATCTGATAGTTACAGCATGGGATGTGCTGCAGTGTTGGATCTTAACATAATTATCACAGGTCCTAAGCCCGCATGCCTGCGAGCTGGAAAAGTGAAGAGGACAAGTATACTGGATAAGAGGGCCTTTTATAAACCATTGCAAGAGTGCAATCTCATTGATAATGAGAAAATATCAAATATATACTTATCCATCCTTTGCACGGGCAAATAATTAGACTGGCTAGAGAAGCAGATTGTTAATGGCAGTGCAATAATATTTTCTGCAAGGAATGGTAGAACTGAAGGAGAAAATAAGAAAAAGCTAACTCCTCAAAGGTGAACCCAGGGGACAGATATTATTTTGTTAAATGCTATGTTGAACACATTACTATAGTCTTCTTGTAGCAAACAAACAAGTAAATTGTAGGCAGGCATTGCTTTTAGCAACCCAGATAAACCCTCATACACCTTGAACATGCCTAATTTATTTCATCTCAGTCCTTAAATTTGCTATACAGGTTTTAAAACTTAATTTATGTTTTCAAATGTAGTTATGAAAAATAAATCTGTGGTAATCTCCTCAGATTTCTTTTCTTTACATACCATTTTCTAAGGAGAGTGAGGAGGTAGTAGGTAGTGCCCTGGAGTAATTCTGGCATGAATAAAATGTTTTGAGTGCACAGCCACTGCTTTGACTAGGTATAAATGCTTTCTAATGGTGGGTGAGGCATGTTGTCTGGTAGCTTATGTAGTATTTTAATATATTTACATATTTACTAATGAGGAAATAGTTAAAGGAATAGACACAAATATATTCACACACACAAACCAATATAGAAAAAGAACAAAACCAAACAAAAACAGAAAACAAAACAAAACAAAACAAACAAAGCCACAAAACAAAAACACAAAAAATCTAAGTATACTACACAAACACATTACATACAGAATATAGCATACTAGTAAAATGTATCCCACAGTACAGAAACTGGACCAGTGCAGGACATCTATTTTTCATTTTGCCATTAATTTTAATTATGGAATTCAAATGTATTATACTTGCTTTAAAATTTTATGTCATGAATGCATGCCGAGCTTTGCAAAAGCACATTTCAAACAATTCAATTTCCAAGATCTGTTCCTAACAAGCTACAGAGGAACTGGGACCATATCCTACCCAGCTTTAAATTATTGATATATTTTTCATAATTCTCCATTATCCTTCTTGGAAAAGAGGATATTTCAAGTATTCTCAAGTGATGAGATTTTTTGTTTTTATTTTTGTTTTTGTTTTCCAGATTCTGTTTTCACTTCCAAGTCTTACTTTTTCCCTGTTTCAGAAGTCTTTTTTTGCTGTTGACATTGACTGAGGACATTATTAACATATTTGTATACTGAAAGTGGAATATCTTTCTCAAGACAAGAACCGTCTTTTTTTTTTTTTTTTCCTTTTCTAACTTCTGCATATACATGCAAATGATAGTGAACAAAAGTCAGAAACATGCATCATTTGCCTACTTTCACATGCGTACCCTAAGGGTGAGACAATGTAGGCAACCCACAACTAGAGGTGCACCTACACATTAATTCACAAAATTTACACATATACTGGAAATCTTCAACCCCTGCAAAGGCATGCCTGCATGTTCCTGACACCCAGCTCTTTTACGTTGGCTTTCATAATATAAACGGAAAATGCAAATTCATACATACCCTTAATCACACAGACCTCATTTGCATACCTTTCATAATTCAATTCAATTTTTTTTTTTTTTTTTGTCAAGAGTTGTGAATGCTTCGTGTTTGCTTTAATCAGAATGTTGACATTTACACTGAAGCCAATTTCTCTTTTTCTATTCCATGTTTTGTTTAACCGCGACAAGTGACAGCAAACTGGAGGGAACAGACTTTTTAAATTGGCTCTTCGCCCGGAATGCATCATTTCTCTTGTAGTTGTTTCCCCACCACCCACCCCTCCCTGCTAGGCATTGCAAAAAGAAATGTGAAAACATACTCTGTGAACACAGGAGTGAGGTGTTAGTGCTTTTAGATAAAGATTTGTGTTGTATTTTAAAACTAGATTGCTGTACAGTTTCAAGCTATTAGCAGGAACCTATTACACCACTGCTTTGGGTCCTTGGAGAGATGTGCTTAGTGTATTTCAGTAATTCAAGGCAAATAGAAAACCTACATGTGAAAATATTTAATGGCAAAGGCACCAACTGCTCAAGGCTGCTGAAAAAAAGAGGTATGTTTTCTGTTAACTCTTTCCTTGGGTTTTTCAATGCAACAGCTTCTTCTCCCCAAAACTCTCAATAAGGCTTCAGTCCTCTGTGGATGTAGGAGACTAATGATGCTGAGCAAATTTTCTCTGACTTCTTCTGTGGCCTGTCTGCACATAGTTTTCTGCTCATCTGCACAAAGCACTTCAGTTTGCTGTTAACATCTCTCAGAATTCAGACGTTTCAAGACCCATGCTGAAGAAAAGAAAATAAAATTTGTCTTTATCAGAAAAAGGGAAGGCAAATACATTAAATAACTTTAGCACCCACCATCCCACACCTCTCCCCGAATCTAAAGGTAAATGCGAGGTTGGAAGCCAAGTTTCCTGGTTCCAGTTGCTATGGGATTACCCATCATCCATCCCTTAAGCTGTCTATGGCATTGAGACAACATTCAAAACATATCCAGAGAAACTCAAAGGCTGTAATACTATGTCCTTTTCAGCACATGGAAAGAGTTGACATGACAGAGAGAAGGGGTAAGATATAAGATGGAATCTTCTTCATAATGCAGCTAAACATCTGACGGAAGAATTCTCAGTGCTGTGAACATCATCTCCCATTTACTGTGAGTATAAAAGGGATTGAGCATACATAACCTTTTGTATCACAATTGTCTGATTGTCAGATATATCTGTTTTCCCTTGCTAAAACATATATATATGTATTTGGATTAAGAACATACATATGATTTTTTAAAAAATCTACTTATTGAATTTTTCTGTAACAAGCTTTACATATAAAAAGATAATGTGCCTGACAGATTATGACAGAGCTAGTAAAAAAAAAAAAAAATATTCAAAGGGAAAGCATGCTCTGTATTAATCAAAGAAAACACTTGAAACTGACAAAATCATAAGACCTAAAGCAACAAAATAAATATAAACTAAAACTAACAACCGTCAAGGAACAAGGGACCAAAGTGATGTTGCTTACATTAGGTGTGAGCTGGGAGAACACACAGCAATTATTCAATATCTATCCCTTGTATTTGTTTGCATTTGTAATATATCCATCTGTGAGCTATGTACAATAAACTCGACGCTTGCTTCTGAGCCAGGATTTTGCATGTGCTTAAGCGGACCTGTGAGAGTTTAGATAGTTCAGAAGTTGAACCGGAGAGAATTAAATACCTGATCACTCAGGTAGTCTGTCTGTCTACCTGTCTGCCTGTCAGCCTGTTGGACTCATAGCTGTGTAGCATTCTGCTCTAAAAAAGAGTAGTGTTTGATATTAAAAGGGAACCTACATTTAGGATAGGGACTAGGGCTTCAGAATCATTATCTGGGGAAAATATGGCTTAGAAAGATGTAGGTGAATACATTTATGTGCTTAATTCTCTTTCCCATCAACCTGGTGCACAGGGTCAAACTGTGAGTGAGGAAGAATTATACTGTATGGCCAATGTAATTAACCAGTTTCAAGCACTGATAATGAATCATTCATAAGGTCTTTCAGACTAATAACTTGAAAGTTTTTAGAGTTTTTTTGGTAGAAAAACAGTAAATTAAAACATTTGTAATTTGGTCACGTGTTTCACAAAGGCAAAGAAAACCTACAATTAAAACAATCACAGAATCATGGACTGGTTGAAGTTGGAAGGAACCTCTGGAGGTCATCTGGGCCAATTCCTCTGGTCAAGCTGAGCTACCTTCAGCAGACTGCACAGGACCATGCCTAGATATGTTTTGAATATCTCCAAGAATGGAGATCTTGCCACCTCCCTGGGCTGCCTGTGCCTGTGCTCAAATCACCTTCACAGTAAAAATATGTTCTCTGACATTCAGAGGAAAACTACTGTATTTCAATTTTTGCTCCTTGCCTCTTGTCCTGAGGCATCACAGGCTCTGTCCTCTCTACACTTTCACTTCAGGTATTTACATACATCAATAAGATCCCCTCTGTGGTTTCTCTTCTGTAGGCTAAATCAGTCCCAGCTCTCTCAGCCATTCCTCATATAGGAGATTCTTCTGTATCTTGTTCATTCTTGTGGCCTTTTGTTGGACTGTCTCCAGTATGTCTATGTCTCCCTTGTACTCGGGAGTTCAGAAGGGGACACAGCACTCCAGATGTGATCTCACTGATACTGAGCAAAGGTGAAGGATCTGCTGGAAATACTTTGTCTAATGAAACTCAGGACATCATTAACCTTCTTAGTAGCAAGGCCACTTTGCCAGCTTAGGTCAATTTGGTGTCCACCATGACTTGGGTCGTTTTCTGACAAGTTGCTTTCCAGTTGGGTTGTCCCCAGAATATATTGATGCATGGCATCATTCCTCCCTAGGTTCAGGACTTTGCACTGTGCTTTGTAGAACTTCCTGAAGTTCCTGTCAGCCTATTCCTCCAGCCTGCCCTCTTCCCTCTGGTTAAAAACACAACCCTCTGGCATATCAGCCTCTCCTCCCAGTTCTGTACCATCAGCAAACTTACTGAGGGTACACTCTATCATATCATCCAGACATCTGGGTGATCACAGAGTTTTTGACTGTTCTGTGACAGGAGGAGGAAAACCTGTACAGTGGTTTGTGAGGCTGAATGCTCACTGTGAAACCCAGTGAATATAGTCAAGGTCTTTCTTCTTCTCTCTGTATGAATGCCATAAATAATAGGCTGCAGATCATATCTGTGAATTCCCTGTCCCAATGGTTAATTTTATGTATAATGAAAAATTGAACAGACTGAACAGGAGGGGTGGTTAGAGTGTTAGAATATTGGTAGGGTATAGAATGATGAATCAAAAAAGATGTAAATATTATTTTATTTGGTAAACAGACAGGCAGGCACACATAAGAGAGCAAGAGAGGATTGCTACTCTGGGCAGAGCAGAGGGCGGCAGATAAACTCTTCTTCATAGAGTACAAATAACAACATGCCATTTGTTTATCAGGCTTCTTTTCACAAGCATGTAGCTGGTCATTAGCCAGGAAACAGAAGTTCAGGCCCTTCCAGGAAAAAAGGGAAGCTTCTGCACTTCAGGTAAGGCCATGATCTGCCAGATTGTTACAGTTTGAGTAACCTTCATTCCAGGGAGGGGGGGAAGGGGGGGAGGTAGTCTTCAATTTTAAAAATAATAGCCTAAATTCAGGAAATGGTTGATGCTCTTGGAAGCCTGGAATAGTGTCCAGTATGCCTCAGGGTGATACAGGACTCATCCTCTCTTTTTAGCATCACTTATGGATTGTAGTATCCTACCAGTCAGCACTGAATGCACTGAATTTTCTAGCTGAACTGTTAAGTCTAGGCAGCACTTAAATCCTGTCAGCCACACAAGTGAGCCAGACATCTAACACCCTCTGTGGACTTGGTTTGTAATAAATAATTTTCTATTCAGGACATCTTTTCAGAAGGGCAACTGTATCTTCCATGTGAAAAGTTATAAATCTCATCA